>NC_045439.1:115341698-115546704 GCF_002776525.5 Piliocolobus tephrosceles
TTGCCTACTGGGGTGTAGGGGCCAGATAGAGGAGGTGTGGCTCTGGATTAACTTGTTTGTATGTTAAAGGCAGGTTCCTTGTTGAGGCCTTGCTATCTCTAAGAATTGGCTATCCCTGGGAGGAGCAGCCTACATACAATACACTGGGGATTGAAGATTTTTAAGTTAATCTGCTCATGTCCCCCTCCCATTTTTCAGGGTCCCTGTTCTTTCCTTTTTCCATGCAGGCATTAGTTTAGTTTAACTTTTTTTTGAGCCCTGCTGCTGTTATGAGTAGGTCCTGGTCCTGGTCCTGGTCCTTAGCCTTTTGTGGCCTCCTGTTGTTGGAAATGAGTGTCTTTTTATGCTACCAAAGAACCTTCTGGCTTTCACATTTAGTTTTTTTTTTTTTTTTATTGTCTATTACTTTCGCTTCTTATTATAGGTCATAGTTTTCCAAAGGGTAGGTTGCCTTTAACAACAACAGCAATCCAATTTCATGGTCCTTATAATTGCTCTTTTCCTCCTATTCCTCAAATACCTGATAGACTGCACTTTTCTTTTTTTTTCTTAAGACGGAGTCTTGCTTTGTCACCCAGGTGGGAGTACAGTGGCACGATCTCGGCTCACTGCGATTTCCACCTCCTGGGTTTAAGCGATTCTCCTGCCCTCGGCCTCCCAAGTAGCTGGGACTACAGGCGCACACCACCACGCCCAGCTAATTTTTGTATTTTTAGTAGAGATGGGGTTTCAT
Organism: Piliocolobus tephrosceles; assembly: GCF_002776525.5. Taxonomy (NCBI): domain Eukaryota; kingdom Metazoa; phylum Chordata; class Mammalia; order Primates; family Cercopithecidae; genus Piliocolobus; species Piliocolobus tephrosceles. The sequence goes on from NC_045439.1 coordinate 115,342,432, forward strand.
CTTGTTGACCAGGATGGTCTTGATCTCCTGACCTTGTGATCCACCCGCCTCGGCGTCCCAAAGTGCTGGGATTACAGGCATGAGCCACTACGCCCGTCCTACATTGCGCCTTCTAATGCAGAGGTTGTCAAAGTATGGCTTACAGGCCAAACCCAGTTCTTGGCCTGCCTGTTTTTGTGGTGGCCCATTATTAAAGAGTTGTAAAACAATAACAACAAAAAAGACTATGAAATGATGCCAAGCCTGAGTAATATATTTACTGTGTAACCCTTTATCCAAAAGATTTGCCAACTTCTTCATTCCCTCTACTGGAAAACTACCCAGTTTACTACCAATGGAAGTTTTAACATTTGCGGTGCCACTCTGTGCTGGGGGCTCCTTTCTACTCACCACCGGTGATGGGGTTCTCATTGTCAGCTGGGTGACTAGGTGGTCGATGACCCAACTCCAGTCCTTTATTTTAGAACCTGTTTTCTTATATTATTCCTGTCACCAGTGGCTTAAAATTGAGCTCCCTGGGGGAGCTAACGGAGGCAGCAGTTAGCATGTGTGAAATATGGGAAATCTTTTAGAATCAATGTCTGTGAAAGGAATGGAAAATAAACTGAAGGATAAATAGGCTGCAACAAAAAGCTCACTTGAACCCAATGTGGAACTCTGCAGCTGGGATAGCCCTCAGAATTGTCATAAGTTGGGGGTAAGGGGCTAGGATTTGATCAGTCATTGGATGGAGGCTACTTCGGAGGACAACTTAATTTAGCGGAGGTAATTTCTAAAGAGGATTGACAGCTGAGGACTGTTTTCCAGCAGCATTCTCAGCAGCTGGACAATAAATCCTTCATTCCCGAAAGGGGTTATGGGGCAGCACCTCAGTGTCTGCTACATATAGCCTCGTGTGAGTTTTTCTAATTAAAATTTACTTTTATTTTTAAAAATTGTCATAATTTTCTTTTTTAATGAATTAGTTTTTCTTATGAGAAAGTGGTAAAACACAGTATTCTCAAGTTGTGGTATATTTTTACTGATAATAAGATGGACAATTCTTCCTAAGGCATTTTGGAAAAACTGAGCTGTTTTGGTTTTAATTTGTGTAAATTATAGTTAACCATTTTAGTACTAGAAATATCATAGAGTCCTGAAATCCTAATCAAAAGATTGAAATTTATAGCCATCAAATCTTCAAAAGGCAGCTAATTCGTTCCTCTCATTTGACAAATGAGGAAACTAAGAACAAGAGAGAGGGTTATGAAGCTATTAGTGACAAGGAAGGATTAGAATTTAAGTCTCCAAACTCCCAGGCTAGTGTCCTTTGTAATAATTTATGAGAAGAGAGAGAGAGAGAGAGAGAGAGAGAGAGTGTGTGTGTGTGTGTGTGTGTGTGGCCTTTATAGCCATCTTGTTGCTCCCAGGAACTTTGTTAAACAATATGCAGATACTTCAGTAACAACAAGAATTGTAAAGTTAACTTTTGGAGTTATGTCATTTTGGACAGATGAATCTGATTTATTTTTAACTTTCCTGGAAGATGATTCACAGTTAGATTTAGAAACTTTTTCCTGATGACTATGGGTTATCAGGTAATGGAAACTTCATTATTTATTTGCTGGCAGGATCATACAATGAACATGGTATTTTCAAGTACGTTCTGAAAGTGCTCTGGCATTTAAACATTTAGTATTTTAGTTTTAGTAGTAGATTATCTTAAACATATTCTAGATCATTTGACTCATAACTGTCACTTGACCCTGGGGTCAAAATTTGCATTTGTGTTTATGTTTGTAGTGGTGCCAAGTAAATACTGTTTTGATTGTTGGGGACTAATATTAAGGAAAAGAATAGAGGTGTTCTTAATGAGTAAGATGATTTTGAGTTAAATGACCAAATTATTTTCTAATATGTGGCATTAATGTTTCATAATTGAAACTGAGAAAAAGCACATGTCTTATCATGAGGCATTCAGTAGTCCAGTAGTTTGAAACTTAAAAGATATCTTGTGGTGCAGTTGGTACATTTTCATGTTGTGAGCAGAGATTTAAATTCAGCAAAACCACGTCACCTATTTTTTTAAAAGTGTAACTTGTTAAATTGAAATTTGTTTGGAAGTTTTATATTTAGTTTTTAGTTTATTTGGTTTTGTGTTTATGTTGTTTTATATTTAGTTTTTAGTTTATTTGGTTTTGTGTTTTTAGTTTATTTGGCTTTGTGTTTATGTAAGATCCCTATGCATACAGTTTATTTCTAGGTTTATGTTTGGATAGATTTAATCTTAAAGGAGAAATAATTTATGTAATATTAGAAACTGCAGGAACATTTCGCCTTTTTAAAAAGTCTGTGTATAACTCAAGTTGATAGTCTCTATCTCCAGAGTACTAAACGAATTTAAAGAAATTGATGTTAGACCACCTGAAGATATCTAGTTAAAGTATATGACAGTTGGGCTGGGTGCCGTGACTCATGTCTGTAATCCCAGAGCTTTGGGAGGTTGAGGCAGGCAGATCACCTGAAGTCAGGAGTTCAAGACCAGCCTGGCCAACATACTGAAACCCCGTCTCACCAGGCACGGTGGTGGCTCATGCCTGTAATCCCAGCCATTTGGGAGGCGGAGGCAGGCGGATCACCTGAGGTCGGGAGTTTGAGACCTGCCTGACCAACACGGAGAAACCCCATCTTTGCTAAAAGTACAAAATTAGCTAGGCGAGGTGGTGCACGCCTGTAATCCCAGCTACTCGGGAGGCTGAGGCAGGAGAATCGCTTGAACCCAGGAGGCGGAGCTTGCGGTGAGCAGAGATTGCATGCCATTGCACTCCAGCCTGGGCCACAAGAGCAAAACTCCGTCTTAAAAAAAAGAAAAGAAAAGAAAAGAAAAGAAACCCCGTCTCTACTAAAAATACAAAAATTAGCCAGGTGTGGTGGCGGGTGTCTGTAATCCAAGCTACTTGGGAGGATAAGGCAGGAGAATTGCTTGAACCCACGAGGGTGAGGTTGCAGTAAGGTGAGATTGCACTATTGTACTCCAGCCTGAGCGACAAGAGTGAGACTGTGTCTCAAAAAATGAAAGTATATGAAAGTCATACAGAATGTGTTAGTCATATTTTACATGTATATAGGCAGCAAAGGAGTATGTAGAAGAATATTTTAAATTATAAAAATAATAAATTTCTTCTGAATAAAGCATCTGATACCATAGGCTACTGCAAGGAAGTTCTGACGGTTTCAGTCTTCAAAGATTCACTCCATTTCTCATGTTATATTTAAGTCATTTGAATGTGTTTAACTCCACATATCCTACAGTGAATCTTAGGAAAAAATTCCTAATTTATTTGTTTTGTAAGTTCACATTTTTGCCAATTGCTCTTTAGTGTGATGTAGGTATGCATGATGAAATAATCATGTTCTCCCTACTAAGATTTCAGGCACTACCTGTAGTTTACTCAGTTTGTGGATTTTTTTTTTTTTTTTTTTTTTTTGAGACAGTATCTCACTCTGTCACACAGGCTGTAAGTAAGGCAGTGGTGGGATCATAGCTCACTGCAACCTCAACCTCCCAGACTCAAGTGATCCTCCTGCATCAACCTGCCAAGTATAATAACTGGGACTACAGGCACATGCCACCCTACCTGGCTAGTTTGTTTTTTGTAGAGTTGGGGTCCCGCTATATTGCCCAGGCTGGTCTTGAAGTAGAAGAATGATTATGTTGATAAATAATGTCTTATTAAAATTATAAATAATGTCTTATTAAGATTATAAATTATGATTAGTGAAATATCTAGCTAGGAACAATGGCACACCCACCCATGTCCTAGCTACTCAGAAGGCTAAGTCCAGTAGTTTGAGACCAGCCAAGGTAACATAGTGAGACCTTGTCCTCCCCACTATTTTGTTTGTAGAAATAAGGGTCTGGCTGTTGCCCAGACTGGTCTCGAACTTCTGGGCTCAAACAGTCTTGCCGCCTTGACTTCCCAAAGTGCTGGGATTACAGGCATGAGCCACTGTACTTGGCCAGTTTACTCACTCTTTAATGGGAGAATATAGACGCGTATAAAAATAATTACGGTGAATTGAGCTGAGCACCAGTAAGTTTTATTTAGTCTTTATACTCTTGAAAAGATATTTCACATTTCATTAGCCCCCCCACCTCTTTTTTTTCTTTTTAAGAGATGGGGGCCGGGCACTGTGGTTCACGCTTGTAATCCCAGAACTTTTGGAGGCTGAGGCTGGTGAATCAGTTGATCCTAGGAGTTTGAGACCAGCTTGGGCAACAGCAAGACCCTCATTTCTTTTTCTTTTTCTTTTCTTTTTTCTTTTTTCTTTTTTGAGATAGAGTCTTGGTCTGTCTCCAGGCTGGAGTGCAGTTGGCACAATCTTGGTTCACTGCAACCTCCGCCTCCTGGATTCAAGCGATTCTGATGTCTCCCGAGTAGCTGGGATTACAGACACCTGCCACCATGCCCAGCTAATTTCTGTATGTTGAGTAGAGATGGGGTTTTGCCATGTTTGCCAGGCTGTTCTTGAACTCCTGAGCCTCAGGTGATCCACCCACCTCAGCCTCCCAAAGTGCTGGGATTACAGGCATGAGCCACTGCACCCGGCCCCTTTACCTTTTTAAAATTGCTTTTTTTGTGTTGTTGTTGTTGTTGAGTTTTCCATATACTATTATCTCTACTGTTGTGTTTGAGAATGTCCAAAAAGAATTTTCAAAAACATTTTTAGTAGTCATATGGACAGATATATTCAAATAAAACTTTTAAATTTTATTTTATTTATTTATTTTTACTTTATTTTATTATTTTTTAAAAAATAGAGAAGGGGTCTTGCTATGTTGACTAGGCTGGTCTTTGACTCCTGGCCACAAGCATTCCTCCCATCTCGGCCTCCCAAAGTGCTGGGATTACAGGTATGGACCGCTGCTCCTGGCCTTTAGTGACATTTTCTAATAAGGTCTTTTATAATATGGCTTCTGCTAACCTTTCAGTTTTATATTCCTTCTGTCTCTTCTCCGTCCTCTCCTCTACTCTCTTCCTCTCACCCCCACCCCCAAACACACACACAAAATAAAGCCCCAGCCATTCTTTATTTCCCTAAACTCTGGTGAAGTTAGTGTATCTTCTTCTCCAGGCCTTCACACATACTGTTTCCTCTACTTGAAACACTTCCTCTCCCATTTGATCAGAGTTCTCTTCAGGTCAAAGCTTAGCTATCATTTACTCTGGGAAAACATTTTTGAGCCTGCAAGTGTAAATGAGGTATTCCTCATATGTGGTGAACTTCTCTTGTTATAATATTTATTAACCTGCATTACAGATGCCTGTCCTATTTATCTCTAACAGTAGGCTAGGGATTATATTGCCCTGTGTATCATTGTATCCCAGAATGAAAGAATGAATACTAGTATTCATATTATTTCAACAAATTTGTGTTTCTCGTGGGTTCAAGGAACTCTGGGTGATATAGAGTTGAACATAAGTTCTTTTATTCAGGTAGCTTCAAATCTAATGGGGGAGAAATAGGTTTCCTCATACCTTGCCCTACTCCACATGACCTTTTAATAGTAGGAACTTCACACTAAATGGTATGATCACGTCTGGTCAAAACCAAGTTGAAAATAATACTTCTGGCCTGTGTCTGAAGCAGCTAATTATTAGACTGTATCTTCTCTTTCTCATATTAGTCAAGCGTAAGCTGTGATGATTTTTTTTTTTTTTTTTTTTTTTTTTGAGACGGAGTCTCACTCTGTCGCCCAGGCTGGTGTGCAGTGGCTGGATCTCAGCTCACTGCAAGCTCCGCCTCCTGGGTTCATGCCATTCTCCTGCCTCAGCCTCCCGAGTAGCTGGGACTACAGGCACCCGCCACCTCGCCCAGCTAGTTTTTTGTATTTTAGTAGAGACGGGGTTTCACCGTGTTAGCCAGGATGGTCTCGATCTCCTGACCTCGTGATCCGCCTGTCTCGGCCTCCCAAAGTGCTGGGATTACAGGCTTGAGCCACCGCGCCCGGCCAGCTGTGATGATCTTAATGCTGTGTCTTAATTCCTTCATTTTCTGGTACAGCTGCCTCTCTGTATTTGTGGGTTTTGCATCCTTGGGTTCAACCAGCTGTGAATCATAAATATTCAAAGAAAAGAAAGGACTGTTGCATCTGTACTGAACATGTACAGACTTTTTTGTCATTATTCCCTAAACAGTACAGTTTAACAACTATTTACATGCGGCTGCATTCTATTAGGTATTTAAAGTAATCAAGGATAATTTAAAGTATATGGGAGGATATGCATAGGTTATATGCAAATACTATACTATTTTATTTAAAGGACTTGAGCATCTCTGCATTTTGGTATCCTAGGAGGGTCCTGAAACCGCCCCCTCACAGATAGTGAGGGCCAACTGTATTTTAACAGATGAAATCTGTGCTGTGTCAGCTTTAGAGGGACAAGTTGTGGTCACGTTTTCTGGCACTCTTACACACACCCTATGTGGTCTTTATCATAAGTTAAGGAACCTGTCTTCCCTTTTGCATATCAAGTACGTGCCATCTCTTAAAAGTCATAGTGCCCTCAGAAGACTGCTAGAACACTCTTGCCACTCTGGTTTACTATTGCTTCTCTTTAACTCCTTGAGTCATTAGGCCCAGGAATTTTTTTAGGAAATGTGTATAAAAGAGAGAATTTTTTCTCTTTTATACACATTTCCTGAGTTTATAGCCTCTTGTTCTGTCCCATTCCTCTTGTATCCCATTCCACATTTCTGAATTGGAATGACACACATGTTCTTAAATTATCTGAGCTTTACTTCCATTTTTTTAATTTAGTCATCATTATTGTCACCATTATAAGTCTTTCAGTAACTGATGACAGACGATTTGTATTAATCATCCCATTTCACAGATACGGAAACTGAGGTAATTAATTTGCCCAGGGTCACATGAGTTAGTATGTGTTAGGGATGGAATTATGAATTGGAATCTCCTACCATCTGGCTGTAAATCCTGTGTTTTGGCTGGACGCGGTGGCTCACACCTGTAATCCTAGCACTTTGGGAGGCCAAGGCAGGGGGATCACGAGGTCAGGAGATCGAGACCATCCTGGCTAACACAATGAAACCCGGTCTCTAAAAATACAAAAAAGTTAGCCAGGTGAGGTGACGGGCGCCTGTAGTCCCAGCTACTTGAGAGGCTGAGGCAGGAGAATGGTGTGAATCCAGGAGGCGAAGCTTGCATTGAGCCGAGATTGCGCCACTGCTTTCCAGCCTGGGCAACAGAGCAAGACTCCGTCTCAAAAAAAAAAAAAAAAAATTCTTGTGTTTAAATGACTGTTTTGTTGCTGCTGTCTCTCTACCTGCCAATCTACTACTTTTGGAGAAATAGTCACTATATCATTGGACTGCCACGAAGAGGAAGGCTTTTGAAGTCAGGCCTAGGTATATAACAGCAAGCCATCTCTTCCAGGTATGGGCCATTGCTGTGAAGATAGAGGAAGTTCACGGTGAGGAAGGTAGTCAGAATCTGTTTATGGCAGAGTGCCACACTGGACAGGTTACTAGAACAGGAGGCTTTAAGTGATTGCTTAGTGGGCCGAAGAATAAGGTAACTGACCCTCTCTTTATCTTGAACTTGACCAGACTGCTTTGTGTGGATGATTCAAACTCCTTTTCATATGAGTCTTTTATTTTTGAAGGTTGAGAATCTACCTGGGGTAGTGAAGGCATTGGACCCTGGGAAGCCAGTAGACTTGAGATCTACTGTCCTGATTCTTCTATCTTACTAACCAAGACAGTGTCTGTGAGCAAGACACTTTACCTCCAGAGGAGGTGGCTTAGTTGCCTAATTTGTAGAATAATTTTAATTCATTATTGGAAGTGGAGATTATAGAGCTGGAATAGTCAATACCTGTGGTATAAATAGTGTAAACAAAAGTTAGATGGCCGTTAAGTGCAAGGTCTTTTTTGAGGAATGTTGCATGGTTCACTTGTGGTAGAGTACAGAGGAATGATGACAAATAAGCCTGAAAATGTACGATAATGGTAGATTGGGAAGACCTTGAAAATAGCCTGTTAGGACAGTAGATGAGTCATTCAAAACTTTGTAGGAGAAAAGTGAGAGGACCTGCTTTATAATTGTACCATGACTTCATTTTCTTTATTAATTATTCTCTCTTTTTAAATGTTCAGATTTTAAGGAATAAATTTGCCTTCCAACCAAGTTTTGCTGTTTCATCTCCATTCATTGATAAGCTTTAATTTTGTTGTAGTCGGGCTCAGCAGATTTCTACTTTGTATTGTATATGTTCGTTGAGTAAATATATTTGGTAAAATTAAGAAGGGTAAATAACAAGTAAAAATAGGTTGTGATGCTAGCAGAAATACATTTCTATGTTTCATTAAACATAGAAATTGGCATAAAGAGATAAGCTTAGAAAAGTTAATACTTGGAACAGCTTTTTGCTTATTAACTTTTAGTTTGAGTATAAGGGTCAGATTTTGGTTGATAATACCTTTTAGGATTTGCTCATGAGGCCAAAGTGCTGCTCTTGTCACAGGACCTAGCTGAGCATCTTGGACATTGTTTTTTAATACGTCAAATCAGTTTCAGTCTTGTTCAATATAATAAACATTTATTGAATGTTTGGAATAATGGAAGACTTGGCTTCTGTTCAGGGCTCACAATCCAGTGAAGGAATGTAAAATTTGCTTGAATATATAAGACATTCGGCCGGGCACGGTGGCTCAAGCCTGTAATCCCAGCACTTTGGGAGGCCGAGATGGGCGGATCACGAGGTCAGGAGATCGAGACCATCCTGGCTAATACTGTGAAACCCCGTCTCTACTAAAAAATACAAAAAAACTAGCCGGGCGAGGTGGCGGGCGCCTGTGGTCCCAGCTACTCCGGAGGCTGAGGCAGGAGAATGGCATGAACCCGGGAGGCGGAGCTTGCAGTGAGCAGAGATCCGGCCACTGCACTCCAGGCCGGGCGACAGAGCAAGACTCCGTCTCAAAATTTTGTTGTAAAAAAAAAAAAAAAAAAAAAAAAAAGACATTCAGAAGAAAGCACTGCAAGAAATGCGAAAAATAGCCAGGCGTGGTGGCTTACGCCTGTAGTCCCAGCATGTTGGGCGGCCTCCGCGGGTGGATCACGAGGTCAGGATTTCAAGACCAGCCTGACCAACGTGGTGAAACCCCGTCTCTACTAAAAATACAAAAATCAGCTGGGCATAGTGACACATGCCTGTAATCCCAGCTACTTGGCAGGCTGAGGCAGGAGAATTGCTTGAACGCGGAAGGCGGAGGTTGCAGTGAACCGAGACCATGCACCACTACACTCCAGCCGGGGCAACAGAGCAAGAGTCTGTCTCAAAAAAAAAAAAAAAAAAATTCAACTGGTTAGACGTAAGAAAATATTGTGGGCAGAATCACAGTGAGTAGTGAGAATAATCTTTTTGGAATGCAAATATTGATTATTTTACTGTTTTACTTTTTAAGTTACCATGGCTCCCCCAGATTTCTAATATGACCCTCAGGGTCCTGTATGGCCTGGTTCTGACTTATTTCTCTAGCCTCAGCTTAAATTGTATTTTATATTTTCTTTTTCCTGCTGCCATGCCTCTCTACACTACTCTTGCCCTTTCTTTGGAGTTTTACTATTCTTTGTATCCTCAGAGTCTATCACAGTGTACAGCCTGTACTAGTAACTGTGTTTAAAGGACTATATGCCTTGTTGTACCATAGAGAGGGTAAGTTTATGCAAACAATGAAATTGAGGAACAAAATTTTGTTGGTAATTGGAGCTTGATTATTCTTTTTTTGGTTATACTTCCATACAGTGAAATAAGTGGAGATACCAAAATATAAAAAAAGAACTTTTTGCTTTGTGGATTTGAGAAAGACTGTAAAGAGTAAATTAATTATATAGTATGTATGAGAGAGATGAAATTCACCATTGATTTTTCTTTCCTTCCTTTGATTTGAGGGTTTTGAGGGTTTAAAGTTGTATTAACAAACTCAAATTAACAGTTTCATTTCTGAAAAAAATAGTTGATACTGTCTGTTTAAGCGTGGCACTACATTACACCAAAGCAGGTATGAGCCTAAATGAATTGTACTTTTTTCTGTTTATTTCCCAGACATGGGGAAACATTAACTTACTCAATAAGTATTAGCTGGCACTTGCATTATGCAGGATGGAAAATGTAATTTGCATGGCGCTAAGGTAGCACTATAGTAGGATATAATGATGTGGCCTGTGTTTTCAAGGCACTTTTTTCCTGCATAGTATGGAAAGTAAAAGAAATATATAAATAGTGTTAATAGGTAAAAGGTTTATTGCCTTTTAGGTTAGGTACTTGTCTTATTTGCAAATATGTCCTTTCCGGCTACTGTCTGGCCACTACTGTAACAATCACATTCCTGAGAAATGCTTGAGTTTTTGAAGGTATTTCAGCCAAGCACACATTTCTAAGTAAAACTTGGACTGTCCCTTTCTGTGTTTTCTAAACAGGTGAGCAGGCTAGATAATGTAAATAAAAATACGTATTTCTCTAATTTTCTTTTGATCCCAGAACACTCCAGGTGGCCAGTATTTTTTTCTTTTTCCCTTTGGATCTGCTTTGGTTGTTCTTAGTGTTTTAGAAGCGTACCTGTCCCTCACACGCATCCATGCGATGAAGCCTTATACATGTTTTCCAAATGGAAGGTAAATGAAGAGGGAACTTGTATACCTTCACTTCTTTCATAGAAAGATAATTCTCATTCTCTTTTTAATAGATTATTTCTCTTTAATAGAAAGATCATTCTCTCCTTCCCTAGGTTTCCCATGTTGTGGTTAAGGCTGAGAATTCCTGAGAGAGAGAGAGTGAGAGAGAGAAAGTGCACGCACACAAGTGCTTATGATTGAGAATGAAAAGAGAGCCGAGTGGGGTGTGTGGGAGACTTAATAAAACAGATGTCAAGCTAGGTCTTGAACAGGTAGTTTTTGGACAGAAAAAAATGGAAAAGGATACTAAAGTGAGCCTAAGATATTAGCAAAAGATTTAAGTGTGCAAACATTAGCAAAAGATGTAAGTGTGTAAACGTTAGCAAAAGATTTATTTCTTATGATAAAACTATAAACAAACATAAGTCAAACATGGATCATCATTTATACATGTTTATGTGAAGATCTTAAAGTTTCTCCTTAATGGTATATTTTCCTATATAAGAAATGTTTATGATACTGTTTAGACTACTAAAGATCAATTTTTTTTTTTTTTGAGATGGAGTTTCGCTCTTGTTGCCCAGACTGGAGTACAATGCATGATCTTAGCTCACTGCAACCTCCACCCACCAGATTGAAGTGATTCTCCTGTCTCAGCCTCCCAAGTAGCTGGGACTACAGGCATGCGCCACCACACCTGGCTAATTTTTGTATTTTTAGTAGAGACGGGGTTTCACTATGCTGGCCAGACTGGTCTCAATCTCCCAACCTCAGGTCATCCACCCGCCTCGGCCTCCCAAAGTGCTGGGATTACAGGTGTGAGCCGCCACACCCGGCCTTTTTTTTTTTTTTGGCGGAGTTTTGCTCTCGTTGCCCAGGCTGGAGTGCAGTGGCGCCATCGTGGCTCACTGTGACCTCCACCTCCAGGGTTCAAGCGATTCTCCTACCTCAGCCTCCCAAGTAGTTGGGATTACAGACGCCTGCCACCATGCCCGGCCAATTTTTTGTATTTTTAGTAGAGATGGGGTTTCACAATATTGGCCGGGCTGGTCTCGAACTCCTGACCTCAGGTGATCCGCCTACCTCGGCCTCCCAAAGTGCTGGGATTGCAGGTGTGAGCCACCGTTCCCGGCCAAGATAAAATTTTTTTTGTTATTAAAAAAAAAACAACAGTATTCCTCAATTACATTCTTACTTTTTTAAAGCTTAGGATACTTCATAAAAGGAAACATCCTAGGAATTTCTAAATGCCTAATTCTCATCTATTCAGATCATTAAGTATATATTACATCTGAAGGGGTGTAACAAATTAAGCTATTAGAGTTCTTAATGTCAAAATTGTGGGAGCAATGTTCTCTATAGTTGCCATACTTTTATATTTATTTAATTTTTTTGAGACGAGTCTCGCTTTGTCGCCAGGCTGGAGTGGAGTGCAGTGGTGCAGTCTTGGCTCACTGCAACCTCTGCCTCCTGGGTTCGAGTGATTCTCCTGCCTCAGCCTCCTGAGTAGCTGGGACTACAGGCGCTTGCCACCACGCCCAGCTAAGTTTTGTATTTTTGGTAGATACGGGGCTTCACCATGTTGGCCAGGATGGTTTCAATCTCTTGACCTCATGATCCACCCACCTTGGCCTCCCAAAGCGTTATAGTTGCTATACTTATGGGAGGTTTTAATGAGCTAGTACTAAGTAATGTGAATAATTTTTTCCTGGATATTTAAAAGCCATCCCTCTCAAAATTAGGTGGCTTAACTAACAGCGAAGTTTTTTTTGAGACGGAGTCTCACTCTGTTGCCCAGGCTGGAGTGCAGTGGCACGATGTCGACTCACTGCAGTCTCTACCTCCCGGGTTCATGCAACAACAAAGTTTTAATTTTTTTTTTTTTTTTTTTTTAAGAATTCTTCATCCTTTTCTTTCTTTGCCTGCTTTGTTTTTCCTTCATAGTAAGTTTTAATTATCAAGACTTTTTCATGAAAAGAAATACGTTTAAACCTTTTTATAGGCCTTTGTGTGTGTGTGTGGGCGGAGGAAGATGCCGTGGAATTCATTCCACAGAGCTATCCAGGATATCTTTCTACATCAGTGTCTGTGGGCCAAATCAGATATCCTTTTTGTTGTTGTTACTGCCACCACCCCCACTCTCCTTCCCTCCCTAGACAAAACCTAGTACCTGCCTCCCAGATACTGTATTTTGCAGAAACTTAATTGATAAGTAATGTCTACCTGAGCTGTTAAAGGGAATTTTCAAAGAATATTATTATTTTTTTCTTTTACTTTTTCTTTTACTTTTTAAAGGTTAGATATATCTATTACAGAGATTGTGTTTAGGTTTCTTCTTTTGGAAATTTTAAATTCTAGGTTTAATAACTACATTTATTGAATTTAGTACTATAGTAATAAATATGAGTATAATTACCTGAGTCCTAAATTTAGTATTCTTTCAGCTTATTCATGGTTATTTTCTTAACGATCTTAAATATTTCTTTCATTTTGATCATCAATATACTGAATTAGGGTGGAGTAGATTGATAAAATCTGAGGAATCACATTTATTTGATCAAAGTGAATTCTCCCTTTACACATGTAAAAAAATCTTTGCCTTATTTTATTTATTTTTTTTGAGATGGAGTCTCGCTCTGTCACCTAGGCTGGAGTGCAGTGGCACAATCTCAGCTCACTGCAACCTCCACCTCCCTGGTTCAAGCGATTCCCCTGCATCAGCCTCCGGAGTAGCTGGGATTACAGGCACACGCCACCACGCGCGACTAACTTTGTTGTATTTTTAGTAGAGACAGGGTTTCACCACATTGGCCATACTGGTCTCGAACTCTTGACCTCAGGCAATCCTCCTGCCTCAGCCTCCCAGAGTGCTGGGATTACAGGCGTGAGGCACTGCACCCAGCCTGCCTTTTGTTAAGGTAATTTCATTTTTTGTAGATGAAGTAAGTTCTTCCAAACTTGAGGTATTATAAGAGATTGCACACATATGGTCATTTCCCTATTTTACAGTTGAGAAAACTGAGAACTTTATGACTTCATTTATTCAGCAACAAAAATTTGCCAAATATTTATTGAGTCTTTACATATGCCTAACAATGTTCTGGATAATAGGAATGTATCAGTGAACAAAAGACAAACACTTTCTAATTTTATGGATGTTACATTTTGGTAGCATTTTTCTCATTTATTTTTAGTTTTTAAGTTTTAACTTTTATTATAGATTAAAGGGTATGTGTATAGGTTTATTATTACGTGGGTAAATTGTGTGATGCCAAGGCTTGGGGTCCCAGTGATCTCATCACCCAGGGAATAAGCACAGTACCCAACAGGTACTATGATCAGCACCATTGTACTCCATCTGGGCAACATAATGAGACCGTCTCTAAAATAAAAAATAAAAATAAAAAAATAAAGTACCATTAAAATAGTTCATAGTTTTCTACCTCAAGGGGGTAAACTTCCTCTGTTTATGGAAAAGGGGCTTATGTGTGGCTTAATGCTTTCAAATACCACATGAATGTGAAATTATTGGAATACAATTACCAGTTAAAAATTATCTATTAGCCAGACACAGTGGCTGACGCCTGTAATCCCACCACTTTGTGAGGCCCGGGGAGATCACTTGAGGTCAAGAGTTCAGCACCAGCCTGGCCAACATGGTGAAACCCCGTTTCTACTAAAAATACGAAAATATTAGTCGGGAGTGGTGGTGTGTGCCTGTAGTCCCAGCTACTTGGGAGGCTGAGGCAGGAGAATTGCCTGAACCCAGGACGGGGAGGTTGCATTGAGCTGAGATTGTGCCACTGTGCTCCAGCCTGGGCAACAGAGTGAGACTCTGTCTAAAAATAAATAAATAAATAAAAATTGAGTATCTCTATTATGCTTTAAACCACCTACTGCCATGTAAAGTGTCATTGAGATCTTTGAGGATGGTGGTGGTATTTTGATAATTCATTAAACCTTATTTTAGGATCTATTATAAGTAGAAGAGATAAGTTTTATTTGCTTTTGGACATCCTAGTTACTGTTTAGTCTTTTGTTTTCCCCCTCAGAATTCTTTTTTTTTTTTTTTTTTTGAGACGGGAGTCTTGCTCCTCACCCAGGCTGGAGTGCAGTGGTGCAATCTTGGCTCACTGCAACCTCCCTGCCTCCCGGGTTCAAGCGATTCCCCTGCCTCAGCCTCCTGAGTAGCTGGGATTACAGGCACATGCCATCATGCCTGGGCTAATTTTTGTATTTTTAGTAGAGATGGGGTTTCCCCATATTGGCCAGGCTGGTCTTGAACTCCTGACCTCAAGTGATCCATCCACCTTGGCCTCCGAAAGTGCTAGGATCATAGGCGTGAGCCACTGTGCCCAGCCTGGAATTCTTTTATCAGTAAAATTGGAAAAAGTTATTTTCATGAAAAATTTTATAAGCTCTTGCAGGCAAGTTTTTTGTTTATCCATTCTCTTTGAAAAGACGGAAATTGAGTATGTACTGGGTAGGTGGCGGACTGGACTGTTTCTATTATTAGATGATCGTACAAAGGTTTTTGTGCCCTGCTTCAGCACACTGAATTATGGGGGTAAGGGGTGTGTGTGTGTGTGTGTGTGTGAGAATGAATTCTAAGCTACCTTGTGATTCTCATAATTAGCTAGGTTTTGAAACCCTTGTGTGATATGGTTTTTATTTTGTATTTTTTGCTTTATGTAAAATGTCAATGGTTTGCCTGACTCTTTATCTTAAAATTATTTTACATTTGAACCTTGCTTCTAGCTCCAAATATTTAAGTGCTTTGAATACACATGAATAATTTTAGTTGACCATTAACAGATGAGGGTGCCAACACATCTTAACCTACTGTTTTATTTTAATTTATTTTGAGAGATGGAGTCTTGCTCTGTTGCCCAGGCTGGAGTGCAGTGGTGCAGTCATAGCTCCCTGTGGTCTCCAACTCCTGGGCTCCAGTAGTCCTCCCATCTCAGCCTCTCAAGTAGCTGGGATTACAGGCGCACACCACCATGCCTGGTTAATTTTTTTTTTTTTTTTTATTTGAGACGGAGTCTCGCTCTGTCGCCCAGGCTGGAGTGCAGTGGCGCGATCTCGGCTCACTGCAAGCTCCGCCTCCCGGGTTTACGCCATTCTCCCGCCTCAGCCTCCCGAGTAGCTGGGACTACAGGCGCCTGCCATCTCGCCCGGCTAATTTTTTGTATTTTTTTTAGTAGAGACGGGGTTTCACCGTGTAGACCAGGATGGTCTTGATCTCCTGACCTCGTGATCCACCCGTCTCGGCCTCCCAAAGTGCTGGGATTACGGCTTGAGCCACCGTGCCCGGCTATGCCTGGTTAATTTTTAAAATTTTTTTGTAGAGACAAGATCTTGCTTTGTTGTCCAGGCTGGTCTTAAACTCCTGTCTGGCTTCAGGTGATCCTCCTGCCCAGGCCTCTCAGAGTGTTGGGATTACAGGCATGAGGCACCGTGCCTGGACAGAAAACCTACTCTCTTTGAGTAGTGGTGTTATGGATTTATTATTAGTTGTTCAACCTGAATTTGCCTGTATGTTGCTTCCAAAGCTACAATATTTAAGTTTGTTCTTAATTCCTTAGACGTTTGCTTCTGAATGGTATTGCAGTTTCTTTAATAAGTGCTAAAGAATGTCTTAAAATCATTAAATACAACAAAACTCACCTGTGTCTAGTGTTTCCTTTTAGTTAAATTTTTTTTTTAAAGTAAGAAAACTCTTGCAATAGAATAAATTTTATGAAGTTATTTGTCAAAGCAAAATACTGTTTTTTTAAGAAACATTGCAAAATAGGGCCGGGTGCGGTGGCTCACGCCTTTAATCCCAGCATTTTTGGAGGCCAGAGTGGGCAGATCACAAGGTCAGGAGTTTGAGCCTGGCCAGTATGGTGAAACCTCGTCTCTACTAAAAATACAAATATTAGCTGGTCGTGGTGGTGGGCACCTGTAATCCCAGCTACTCGGGAGGCTGAGGCAGGAGAACAGCTTGAACCTGGGAGGCAGAGGTTGCAGTGAGCCGAGATTGTACCACTGTACTCCAGCCTGGGTGACAGAGCATAACTCCATCTCAAAAAAAAAAAAAAAAAAAGAAACATTGCAGAACAGTAGTTGAACTTCTTATTTTTAGTTCACTACCAGCAGAATCAAAGTTGAAAGTTTTACACTGGTGACCTCTAGTGGTCTTGCAGTTAAAAAATTATCTGCTGTCAAGTACCAACGAATACCAAGTAATTCTCCCCACTCCCATACAGAGTCTTGCTTTGTTGTGTGGGCTGTAGTGCAGTGGTGCAATCTCAGCTGACTGCATCCTCTGCCTCCTGGGCTCAAGCAGTTCTTCTGCCTCAGCCTCCCGAGTAGCTGGGATTATAGGCATGTACTACGCCCGGCTAATTTTTGTATTTTTGGTAGAGATGTGGTTTCACCATGTTGGCCAGGATGGTCTAAAACCCTCGACTCCTGATCTGCCCACCTCGGCCTCCCAAGGTGGTGGGATTACAGGTGTGAGCCGCCGTACCCAGCCTGAAATAGTTCTTAAGTGCATTTGCATGCTGATTGTTGAATAAATTCAGATGATATGTAAAATGTCCCGCCAGGAATGGTGGCTCACACCTGAAATCCTAGCACTTTGGGAGACCAAGGTGGACAGATTACTTGAGGTCAGGAGTTCAAGACCATCCTGGTCTTTCACATGGTGAAAGCCCATCTATACTAAAAATACAAAAATTAGCTAGGTGTGGTGGTGTGCACCTGTAGTCCCAGCTACTCAGGAGGCTGAGGCGGGAGAATCGCTTGGACCCAGGAGGCAGAGGTTGCTGTGAGCCAAGATTGTGCCACTGCACTCCAGCCTGGGCGACAGAGCGAGATTCCATCTCAAAAATAAATAAATAAAAACTAAAATGTCCCAAATGAACACCTTTTCCTGTATTCAAAGGAAGAAAAGCTATCCTGTAAATCACTAATAATATTTGTTACCCTGAATTATCAGCTGAAATTGTATATGGAAACAAGTTTACAAAAATTAATTTTTGCCTGAAATACACTTCAGATCAGAGTAATTAAAAAAAAGTTTGTTGAGTTGGGCACATAAAAACAAAAGTTTTGGTGCCTATTTTATTGATGCAACTACAGAGTCCATTGTGAAACCTTTTCCTTTGGGCCTCGGTCTTTGACCTTATCTTCACAATAAAAATACACCTTTTAAATCTTTCCTTTTATTTAGATTTTCTTTGATATAAGAGTTTTTTGTAGTTTTCTTCCTGTGCATGTTTTGTTAGCTTTATGCTTAAGGTGTTTGGTGCTAAGGTAAATGGTACTGTGTTTTGACTTTCAAAATCTAAATGTTTATTACTATTGCATAGAAAATTAATAGACTTTTGTTTATTAATCTTGTTTCCTGCAACCTTGCTGTAATTGCCTTTTTTTTTTTTTTTTTTTGAGATGGAGTCTCACACTGTCATCCAGGCTGGAATGCAGTGGCATGATCTTGGCCCACTTCACTCTCTGCATCATGGATTCAAACGATCCTCCTGCCTCAGCCTCCCGAGTAGCTGGGACTACAGGTGTGAGCTACCACGCCCAGCTAACTTTTGTATTTTTTAGTAGAGACAGGGTTTCACCATATTTGCCAGGCTGGTCTCGAACTCCCAAGCTCAAGTGATCTGCCTGCCCTGGCCTCTCAATGTTCTGGGATTACAAGCGTTAGCCACCGCACCCAGCTTTATAATTGCTTCTTTGATCCAGGGTTCTTTTTATTGACGTTTTAGGATTTTTAATATAGGCAGTCAGGTCATCTGCAAACAGAGTTTTATTTCTGCCTTCTCCATCTGTATACCTCTTCTTTTTTCATTTCCTGCATTAGCTAGGACTTTGAGTATAATGTTGAATAGGAGTGATGAAAGAGGAGATTCTTGTCTTCTTCCCAGTCATAGGGGGAAAAGCATCTACTTTTTCATAATTAAATATGATATTTAGCTGTAGGTTTTTCATTGATGTCCTTTATTAAGTTGAGGGCGTTCCCTTATCCTATTTATTGAGAATTTTTGTCATGAATGGATATAAGATTTTGTTCTTTTCTGTATTTATTGATATTTCTTCTTTAGCTTGTTTAACCAATTAATGATGTGTTATATTAACACAGTTTTGAATGATGAATCACTCTAGTATGCCTGGAATAAATCCTACTTTGTTGGATTCAGTTTGCTAGTATTTTGTTAAGGGGTTTTGCATCTATGCTCATGAAAGATATGTTTGTAGTTTTCCTTTCTTCTAGTATATTTGTCTTGTTTTGGTATTAGGATAATGCTGGCTTCATCAAGTGAGTTAGTAAGTGTTCCTTTTGCTTCTGTTTTCTGGAAGAGATTGTAGAGAATTGGTATTTCATTCTTAAATGTTTAACAGAATTCACCATTGAGCCCATCTGGGCATGATGCTTTTTATTTTTGAAGACTATTAATTGTTGGTTCCATTTCTTTAGTATATATGGATCCATTCACATCATTTGTTGCTGCTTATGTGAGTTTTTGTAGATTGTGTCTTTCAAGGAATTGGTCCAAGATTGTGTCTTTCAAGGAATTGGTCCAAGATTGTGTCTTTCAAGGAATTGGTCCATTTCATCTTAGTTATCAAATTTGTGGGCATTAAGCTGTTTATAATTTTTATTTTCCTTTTAATGTCCATGGGTTCAATAATGAGGACCCTTCTTTCATTTTTTTTTTTTTTTTTCCTGAGATGGAGTCTTGCTTTGTTTCCCTGGCTGGAGAGCAATGGCGTGATCTCTGCTCACTGTAACCTCTGCCTCCTGGGTTCAAGCAATTCTCTTGCCTCAGCCTCCCAGATAGCTGGGATTACAGGCACCCACCACCACACCTGGCTAATTTTTTTTTTTTTTTTTTTTTTGGTAGAAATGGGGTTTCGTCATGTTGTCCAGGCTGGTCTCAGATTCCTGACCTCAGGTGATTTGCCCAGCTCTCCTCCCAAAGTGCTGGGATTACAGGCATTGAACCACCATGCCTGGCCTCATTTCTGGTATTAGTAGTTTGTGTCTTCTTTCTTCCTCTTTCTCCCCCTTTCTCCGTCTCTCCCCCCTCTTTTTTTGCTAGCCTGGCTAAAGTTTAATCCATTTTAATGATCTTTTCAATGAACTGGTTTTACTGATTTTCCTATGGTAATTTTTTCGATTTCTATGTTCTATCTTTTATTATTTCTTTTGTTTATAATGCTCTTCTTTCTCTGCTTTCTTAAGATGGAAGCTAAATTGTTGGTTTCAACGCTTTCTCTTTTTTTTCATTTATGTATTTATTTTGAAACACTTTCGCTCTTGTTGCCCAGGCTGGAGTGCACTGGCACGATGTCTGCTCACTGCAGCCTCTGCCTCCCGGGTTCAGCGACTCTCCTGCCTCAGCCTCCCAAGTAGATGGGATTACAGCCACCCACCACCACACCTGGTGAATTTTTTGTAGTTTTAGTAGTGATAGGGTTTCGCCATGTTGGCCAGGCTGGTCTGGAACTCCTCATGTCATGTGATCTGCCTGCCTCGGCCTCCCAAAGTGCTGGGATTACAGGCTTGTGCCACCATGTCCAGTCAATTTTTGTATTTTTAGTAGAGATGGGGTTTCACCATGTTGGCCAGGCTGGTCTCAAACTCCTGAGCTCAGGTAGTCTCCCCACCTTGGCTTCCCAAAGTGCTAGGATTACAGGTGTGAGCCACAGTGCCTGGCCAAAATATTTTAAAACGTATCCTGATACTTTTTTGTCCAATATTTCACTTATAAGTGTGTTTAATTTCCTATATTCTGGGATTTTGTAATTATCTTTCCATTACTGATTTTTAGATTTAATTTTATTGTGGTCTGATAGTACACTGTATGAATTCTAATCTTTCAAAATTGTTAAGGTGTGTTTTATGGTCCAAAATGTTTTTCTTGATGAACATTCCATGTGAGTTTGAAAATAAGGTGTGTTCTGCTGTTCTTGGATAAAGTACTGTGTAGATACCAATTAGATCCAGCTGATTGATGATGCTGTTCAGTTGAACTGTATCTTTACTGGTTTTCTGCCTTGCTAGATCTTTCAGTTACTGGTAGAGGAGTGTTGTAGTTTCCAGCTATACTAGTGGATTCATGTATTTCTCAATTTTTGCTTCTCCTATTTTGACACACTAAGGGTTGTTTTGTTCTTGGAGAATTTACCTCTTTATCATTATGTAACATCCCTTTTTATCCTGGATTATTTTCCTTGTTCTGAAGTCTGCTTTGTCTGAAATTAATGTAACTATTCCCATTTCTAAAAAATTTATGTTCACATGGTCAAACTCCCCATCCATTTACTTTTTGTCATTTTCTGTGTTTGTACTTAAATAAAATTTATTGTAGGCAACCTACCTGGCATTTTATTTTTTTAATTCACTACAACAGTCTTTTTTGATTGGCTTATTTAAATAATTCACATTTAAAGTGATTGTTGATGTAGTTGGGTTAGTACCATGTCCATAACTCTTTTCTATTTTTGCACTTGTTCTTTGTTTATAATCCTCTTTTAGTGCCTTCTCTGGTTTGAGAATTTTGTATGACTGCATTTTCTCTGCTCTCTTAGCATATGAACTATAGTTTTAAAATTTTTCTTTTGGTAGTTATCCTAGAACTTCTAAAATACATTTACAACTAATTCAAGTCCACTTTTTTTTTTTTTTTTTTTTTTTTAAAGCCAGGGTCTCTCTCTGTCACCCAGACTGGAGTGCAGTGGCACAATCATAGCTCACTTAATAGCCTTGATCTCCTGGGTTCAAGTGGTCTTCTCACATCAACTTCCCAAAGAGCTGGGACTAGAGGCATGTGCCGCCACACCTGGCTAATTTTTTAAATAAAAGTTTTGTAGACATGTAGTCTTGCTATATTGCCCAGGCTTCAAGTCTACTTTCTTTCCTTCCTGTTCTGTTTTCTTTTCTTTTCTTTATTTCTGTCTTTCTCTCTGTCTCTCTTTTTTTCTTTCCTCTTTCTTTCTCAGTAGATTTGGGAGAATAGGCAACATTTGGTTGCATGGAAAAGTTCTTTTTGGTGATTTCTGAGATTTTGGTGCACCTGTCATCTGAGCAGTGTACACTGTACCCATTGTGTAGTCTTTTATCCCCCTCCCATTTTACCCCCCTCCCATTTTGTGTGTGTGTAGTCTTTTATCCCCCTCCCATTTTACCCCCCTCCCATTTTTCCTCTCAAGTCCCCAAAGCTCATTATATCATTCTTATGTCTTTGCATCCCCATAGCTTGGCTCCCAGTTATGAGAATGTATGTTTGGTTTTCCATTCCCAATGGAAATGCTTCATTTAGAACAGTGGTCTCTCCAGCTGCATCCAGATTGCTGCAAATGCCTTTATTTCATTCCTTCTTATGGCTGAGTAGTATACCATGGTATATCACATTTTCTTTATCCACTTGTTGGTTGATGGGCATTTAGGCTGGTTCCATATTTTTGCAGTTGTGAATTGTGCTGCTGTAAGCATGCATGTATAAGTGTCTTTTTCATATAATGATTTCTTTCCGTCTGGGTAGATAACCAGTAGTGGGACTGCTGAATGAAGTCACCTTTCACATAATATTGTATTGCTTCACAGGCAGCGCAGGCACCTCATGGTGTAGGCATACTTCACATTAGTGCACTTTGCTGATACGAGCTTTTTACAATTTGAAGATTTGTGGTAACTCTGTGTCAAGCAAGTCTGTGCCGTTTTTCCAACAGCATGTGCTCACTTTGTTAGCATTTTTTGGCAATGAAGTGTTTCCTCCTGTTTGTTTGTTTATTTTTATTTTAAGACATTGTTACTTATATTAAGGCAGTCTTACTCTGTCACCCAGGCTGGAGTGTAGTGGCGCAATGTCAGCTCACTGTAGCTTCTACTCCCCCCAGGCTCAAGTGATCATCCTGCCTCAGCCCCCTGAGTAGCTGGGACTATAGGCGTGTGCTACAGCACCTGACAAATATTTGTTTTATTTATTCATCATTTTCAAGGTTTTCTTCTCTTTTCTTTTTTTTTTTTCCTTGTAGTTATGCTATTTGGGGTTCCTTGAGATTCCATGTGAATTTTGTGATGGATTTTTCTATTTTCTGCAGAAATAAAGTTGGGATTTTGATAAGGATTGCATTGAATCTGTAGATTGCTTTGGGTGTTGACATTTCAACAGTATTAAGTCTTGTAATCCATTAACATGAGATGTGCTTCTATTTATTTATGTCTTAATTTCTTTCAGCATTGTTTTGTAGTTTTCATTATATAAGTCTTTCACATCCTTGGTTAATATTGTGAATGGAATTGTTTCCTTAATTACCTTTTCAGATTGTTCATTGTTAGTATATAAAAATGAAACAGATTTTTCTGTGTTGATTTTGTATTGTTATTTTCTGGATTCATTTATTCTCATAGATTATTATGGAATCTTTTGAGTTCCTACATCATATCTGTGAACATAATTTTCTTTCTTTCTTTCCAATTCGGTTGCCTTTTATTCTGTTTCCTAATTGATGGGAATTCTAGTACTATATTGAATAGAAGTGTGAAAGTGGATTTTCTTGCTTTGTTCCTGATCTTAGAAAAAAAGCTTTCAGTCTTTCATCATTGACTATGTTTGCTGTAGGTTTTTCCATATATGGCTTTTATTGTGATGAGGTAATTTTCTTCTGTTTCTTGTGTGTAGAGTGTTATCATGAAAGGGTGTAGAATTCTGTCCATTGCTTTTTCTGCACTGAGATAATCATGACTTTTTCCTTCATTCTGTTAGTGTACTTTCTTACATTGATTGATTTTCATGTTGAATTATATTTTCATTACAGGAATAAATCCCTCTTGGTCATGTGATTCTTTTAATATGCTGCTGAATTCAGTTTGCTAGTATTTCGTTGAAAATTTTAGTATCAGTGTTCATAAGGGATGTTGATTGGTCTATCGTTTCTTTAGTGTCTTTGTCTGCCTTTGGTTATCAGGGGCAGTGCTGGCCTCATAGATAGAATGAGTTGAGTAGTATTCCCTTCTCTTCAAATTTCTGGAAAAGTTTGAGAAAGATTGGTGTTAGTTATGCTGGTAAAATTCACTAGCGAAGCTATCAGATTCAGGGCTTTTCTTTGTTGGGAGAGTTATTTGTGTGGAATTGGTGGTTCCCAATTTAACTTTAATATCTGATTTTAGTAATTTGAGTCTCTCCTCTTTCTCCCTCCCTCCATCTCTCGCCTCTCTTTCTCTCTTTGTCCCCCTCTCTCCCCTCCCCCCAGCTAAAGGGTAGTCAGTTTTTGAATCTTTTCAAATATCTGACTTTTGCTTTCAATAATTTTTTTATTTTTCTATTCTGTTTCATTGGTCTCTGCTCCAATCTTTATTTCCTTCTACTGGCTTTTGGTTTAGTTTGTTCATTTTCTAGTTTAAGTTATAAGTTGTTTGAGATCATCTTGTTTTTTACTTACTATTGTTTTTGGTGTGTTCACTTTACTAACAACACATCAGTTCTCACTATGGAATGTAAGTTCAGGTTAGACGAGAATTTCGTAAGTGTAAAAGCATTCTGTAGTGTATCAAAGTTTGTATATAATGTCTGGCAAAACCAACTTGCTCATAAATCATTAATCACTTCCATTATAGATAATTTTAGTTTAAAATGTATGAATTCTTACAGAGAAAATAAACATAATGTACACATCTTAATAGTGCTCTTTTATCGTTGTATTAGGGCTTAAATATATATGTATTTCAAGATGACATTTTAAAATATTCTAATACAACAGTAGCAAAATGCAATTCTGCAGTTACAAAGAGCTAAACTGGAATCCATAATTAAGTTATTCTAATCTTTACAATTAAAAAAAATTTTTTTGAGACAGTCTTGCTTTGTCACCCAGACTGGAGTGCAGTGGTGTAATCTCAGCTCACTGTAACCTCCACCTCCCGGGTTCAAATGATTCTCCTGCCTCACCCTCTTAAGTGACTGGGATTACAGGCACGTGCCACCACACCCAGCTGATTTTTGTATTTTTTGTAGAGATAGGGTTTCACCATGTTGGCCAGGCTGATCTCGCATTCCTGACCTCAGGTGATCCACTAACCTTGTCTTCCCAAAGTGTTAGGATTATAGGCGTGAGCGCGTGCCCGGCCTAATCTTTACAATTATGATTCTGAAATAAATATGTAGCTTTGTTGTTTGCTGTAAGTTCAATTTAGACACACTTTTCGTTGTGGGAGGCGTTAAAAGTTACACTCCATTACAGGTTAAATAGAGATAGGGTCTTGCTCTTTTGCCCAGCTGGAGTGCGGCACAATCATAGCTCATTGTAACATCAAACTCTTGGGCTCAAGCTGTCCTCCCCACTCAGCCTCCCAAGTAGCGGGACTCCAGGTGTGCACCACCATGCCCAGCTAATTTTTTTTTTTTTTTTTTTTTTTTTTTTATTTTTTTGTAGAGATGGGGTCCTGCCATGTTGCCTAGGCTGGTCTCTAACTCCTGGCCTCAAGTGATCCTCCTGCCTCAGTGTTATATATAAAGTTTTGGTGCTGCAAAAGAAATAGCACTCGAATATAAAATTTTCTTTTTCTCAGCAAGGCAAGTTACTTCTATATAGAAGGGTGTGCCCTTACAGATAGAACAACGGTGAGCACACACTTGGACAAGGGAGGGGAAGGGGTTCTTATCCCTGATGCACGTGGCCCCTTGCTGCTGTGTCATTCCCCTGTTGGCTAGGGTTAGACTGCACAGGCTAAGCTAATTCCGATTGGCTAATTTAAAGAGAAGGACGGGGTGAGTGCTTTGGTGGGGGTCAGGGCAGAGCAGGTAGCAGGTAATTGGACTGAGTTAGAGTGGAGCAAGTGATTGGAGTGTAGAGTGAAGTAGGTGAGTCAGGGTGGAGTAGGTAATTGGAATGAGTCAGGGTAGAATTAATCGAAAAAGATTGCTTTATGAGGAAGTTTAAAAGTAGAAGGCAAAGAATTGAACATACTGACATATTCTTTGAAAAGAAATTTATAACTCATATCTAACAATCCCTCCCCTTGTGTTTCCTTACAGCTTTCTTTTCAAACTTTTTTTTTTTAACATGTCTTTGCTTAGTTGTTTTGCTTGACTTTCTAAAATAAGCACCTTTTCTGGATAAGGTGGAGGATAGTTAAGGGAGGTTTTAGTAAGTGCCGTTTTTATGAGCCTCTGCATCAGCTTACGGATACATGGTATGACATAGCACCTGACAAGAATAAGTACACCTATTATAGCTGCAAGGGAAGAATTGAGGCTATTATTCCTTTCCATTTACTGAACTACTTTTTTTAGCCATCCTGTAAAGGGGTCATTTACCCCTGAGTTGCTGTCTAACTCATTGGATAGGGCAGTCAGACCTTGCAATGCTTTTGTTATATTTTTATTTAGGGGCGGTGCTGTTCGGGATGAAGGTAAAACATTGAGTTTTAATCATGATGCAGAGTCCTCCTCTTTCTGCTACTATCATGTCTAAGGCTATCCTATTTTCCTAAGCCATCTAGCTAGTGGCCCCTAATTGTTCAGCTATTCCTTTAACAGCATCTCTAGTGTAGTTAATAAATCGCTGTTGGTTGTAACAGATGTAGTTTATCCAGTCTACATTTTTGTCACCTACCAAAATATTGAATCAAATCTTGCAGCTATTTGATTTTGGGCTTTAAATTGATCTGGTATTCCCCATGGGACTTTAATTGTGTCTAAATAGACGTGAGCATTGAAAGACCTGTAAGGGGCTTCTCTCGCTTTACAATGTCTTATTTTTCCTTTCTCTGGTTGATGAAATGGCAGGGTGAAAGGGATAGCCAATTGGACTAAAGCACAAGTGCCATTCCAGTTATTTGGCAGAGTGTCCAGTAAAGGTCCACCACAATACCACCACACATCCGCTTGGGGATGAACAAGGGCTGACTGATTGATAAGCTCTTGAAAATTCTTAAGCTCACTGCATCCCTTCAAGTCTCCAAGGAACGCTGAGTTTCCTCCCTGTTGTGAGAGACACAAAGTGAACTTGGTGTTGGGAGATGGAGACTGGATGGCCCTCGGGGGCTGACCCGTGGGGTGCCAGATTTCGGGATATACCAGAAAGAGAGCTTGGCAAGACTTATTACTCCAGGCTGTAGAATCCTGGAAAAGAGCCACCATGCAGCCCATGCCTGGTTGACTGGAGGACCACTTTACTGCAAAGGGGACATCTGGGCCTCTGGCCTGCCGTGCGCACAAACGTAACAATTGCTTTTGTTTAATGTGCGGATGGAATATTTGATCCATTCCAACCAGGTATTTATATCTTGATATCTTGTCTGAATTGCCAAAGTTTGTTTTAAGCCTTTAACTTTTACCTTCACTGTCTTGGCCTTGTCGTAAGATGGAGGAGGAACAATGGTTCTGTGAGAGGTTTTGGAAAAAGGCTTAGAGGCCAGTGCAGGTGGCGGGGTATCCAAGAAACGCATTTTAAAGAATCCAATAGGGTCTGTCCTTGAAACCTCAGCCCCCTATACCATAAAGCTGGTGTTAAGAAGGGAACAGGCTTAGAAAAGGGGGAGAACTTTAGGGGGCTTGAAATAATAGCCTGTATAGGGTTACACTGGTTTAGCTGACAGTTACAGGCTGTCCCTGTAGTAAAATGAATGTGTGGTTTTAGGAAGTTACAAAAACTGGTTAGGGCAGTCTATCTTTGCTCTTTAGTGGTCCACAGAACGTTGGACCAGCTATGGCATAAAAGCTCTACATCGGGGCAAGGCTCCTGGTTGACACTCGGGTCTTTATTGAAATCTCCCTGGATTAAAAGGTCCCAATTTACTAATGCTCATTCTGAGGAGAGTCAGGATGGACAGAGGTACTTTTCTGAAGTAGAGAGCTGTCTTTGACTTGGCAGGTCCCCACAGGGTATAACAAGGCAAGCATTAAATGCAGTAGTTTGAGGCAAAATTGACTTGGTTATGTTAATAACTAGAAGGTCAGCAATAGAGCGAGAAAAGAAGAAAGAGTAGTAGAATAGATAAAAAGTTAAATTTTTCTTAGCTTTAATTTGGTAGGGTTTTCCCCTGGGACTGTAGTCCACAACTTTGGAAGGAGTGGCGCCTTGACTCGGGTGTGATGAGTCCATCCATTTTTTTGCTATACGAACAGCAGTCTCGGTGGTTAGCAGCACAAGGTAGGGTCCTTCCCAGGCTGGCTTGAGTTTTCCTTCTTTCCACCCTTTCATGAGAAGGTGATCTTCAGGCTGGTGCTGGTTTACTGGAAATTCTAGGGGTGATACCTGTGCTAAAAGACTTTTAGTTTTGAGGGAAAGGAAAGTGGAAGATAAACCAAGTATATAATTTCTAAGAAATTGACCTTTTGCTTTAAATGTGGGGACATCAACAGTGGACTTTATAGTCTTTGGTACCTTCTGAGAAATTTCCTTTAGCACCTATTTTTATTAGTTTTTAGACCAAAGAAAGTCAGACAACCATTTTATATTTAACAATGCTTCCTGTATGATTTTTATACCAGATAAGCTAAATTTCACCTTTATATTAGTGTGTTATTAATGTTAATTTTAATAAAACCTTGTAGACATATTTATCCAATTTTTAATGTCTGACCATAAGATTTTTATAGACTCTTTTTTTTTTTTGGAGATGGAGTCTCGCTCTGTGGCCCAGGCTGGAGTGCAGTGGCGTGATCTCGGCTCACTGCAAGCTCCGGCTCCCAGGTTCACACCATTCTCCTGCCTCAGCCTCCTGAGTAGCTGGGACTACAGCGCTTGCCAGCACACCCGGCTTTTTTGTATTTTCAGTAGAGACGGGGTTTCACCGTGTTAGCCAGGATGGTCTCGATCTCCTGACCTCGTGTTTCGCCTGCCTTGGCCTCCCAAAGTGCTGGGATTACAGGCGTGAGCCACCGTGCCTGGCTTATAGACTCTTTTTAACCTTTTTAATAATTTTTGTTAAAGAGCAGGTTAGTGCTTTAAGAAAAACCTGTTATGCTTTTATTTTTTATTTATTTATTTTTTTGAGATGGAGTCTCGGCCCAGGCTGGAGTGCAGTGGCCAGATCTCAGCTCACTGCAAGCTCTGCCTCCTGGGTTTATGCCATTCTCCTGCCTCAGCTCCCGAGTAGCTGGGACTACAGGCGCCTGCCACCACACCTGGCTAGTTTTTTGCATTTTTTTAGTAGAGACGGGGTTTCACCGGGTTAGCCAGGATGGTCTCGATCTCCTGACCTCGTGATCCGCCTGTCTCGGCCTCCCAAAGTTATGCTTTTATTTTAATATACAGTTCACAGAAAAACTGGATGATACCTCTTTAGCTAATATGTTTACACACAGAATTTCCTTTACAATTAACGTTTTAAAACTTGCTTAAACCTTTGAAACAAAATATATATATTTTTAACCTTTTAATGTAGGTAAAAATTTATATTCTCATGCCTACTTATAATCTTTTTACCAAAAGTATGTTTTACTTTCCTTACACACTTTGCACATAAACTGTTTCTTCAATCATTTTACATTTAGGAGGCTTAATTACTTTTAAATTATACATTTCTTGCATAAATTTCCTTTTATAACCTTTTTTTCCCCCACGACTTTCACAGATAATTCTTCGACATGCCTCCATGCACCTTTCTGACTTGTCACAAACATCCTTTTTTTTTTTTTTGAAGACAGAGTCTCCCTCTGTTGCCCAGGCTGGAGTGCAGTGGCACCATCTCGGCTCACTGCAAGCTCTACCTCCTGGGTTCATGCCATTCTCCTTCCTCAGCCTCTGGAGTAGCTGGGGCTACAGGCACCCACCACCATGCCCGGCTAATTTTTGTATTTTTAGTAGAGACGGGGTTTCACTGTGTTAGCCAGGACAGTCTCAATCTTCTGACCTCGTGATCTGCCCACCTCGGTCTCCCAACGTGCTGGGATTACAGGTGTGAGCCGTCACCCCCGGCTTTTTTTTTTTTTTTTTTAAACAACCAGTTAATTTATTTTAGGACAGGACAGGAATTTACCATATAACATTCTTTTTACATAAATTCTCTCCCCCCCCCCCCCCTTTTTTTTTTTTTTTTTTTTGAAGATGATAATCATTCTTTTCTGAAGTGAAGTTTGTTCGCGCCTGTGGACTAGACTAAGGCCGTAAGATTAGAAGTTAGGATAATACATATTACACTGTTAACTTTTAGCAAACTTTACTTTTGTTGAAAACCTTCTAAGTTTGGGATTTCAGTTATTCTTTGCTATTAATAAGACCCCGTTTAGTCCAAATTTACTTAGAATTGATGGTTCTAAGTAAATTCATGGTTCCTTCCTGGTTTTGTAAGTACTTTAAGGCTTGGCTGAGTGCAAACAGCTCACACGTTTGAGCAGACCAGTTATTAGGCAGTTTTCCTAACTCTGCTTCTACAAGAGTTTCACTGTCAATTACTGAATACCATTTTTGTTGTTGTTGTTGTTGTTGTTCCTGTTCCCCACCCCCCGGTCACCCAGGAGGAACCATCTGTCTTCCTCTCCTGAAGGGGCTTCCTCCTAGGTCTGGTCAGACCTTTGTATGGTAAAGATTTAAATCCTCTGTTAGGAAACCTGCTGGGTTAAGGGAATTTTCAGTGGTTAATGATAAATCATCTTTTTCTAACAGAATAGCCCTATGCTTTAAGATTTTTGAGTTAGTAAACTACCTTTTTGCTTTTTGACTTAGGATAGTTCTGAACTGGTGAGGTGTGCTCACAGTGAGGTTTCCTCTAAAAGTTATTTTTCTATCTTCTTCTGTTAGCAAAGCAGTTGCCGCTACAGATTGAATGCATTTGGGCCATCTGCGGGTTACTGGGTTAAGGATTTTTGATAGGAAGGCAGTGGGTTGTCAGTGGCCTCAGTGCTTTCCGGCTACGCCCTTGTTTACACTGACAGCGAGGTGGTATTGGAGTTTGTTATAGGGTCACGGAGAAGACCTTCAATTATTAACTATAGGTTTTAAATTTACCCTGGCTCTTAAAGGAATGTTTTTTCTTTACTGCTTCTGTTTTTCTCTTTCTCTCTTTGACTTTGTCTTTCTCTCTGACTCCAACTTTGTGTCTCTGCCTCTCTTCCCCCAACGTCTCTCCCTGTCTTTCCCCTCTCTGTCTCTCTCTCTGCCTCTAGGGTAGGGACCTGCAGGAGTGGAGCTACTCTGTCTTCCCCCAAGAAGAAAGGAAAAGTCGGGGAGTTGTGTCAGATTCAACCCTTGAAAGTAGTGGAAGGTTCAACCCCTTAACACCAGGGATGTCTCACCTTGCATGTCCCGGAAGGCTCAATCCCTCAAACCAGGGGATGTCTTGTCTTGCTTGTCCTGGGAAGTTGACCTGTTTCCCCCCTTCCCCCCTCTGAAGGTCCTTTGCACACTTCCCACTCATGCTGTCCTCTCTGGCTGTTCCCCTAAGGGAGAATTAGGCCCCTCTTAATGTTGGCATGCTGGTATAAATCCCATGGCAGGATCCGCTCTGAGCCATATAAGGTAGCTACAGAACTGCGGAGAGGACCCACTCACTTCGTTCAGCAGTAGGACTTGTCACCATCCACACAAACAACACCGCAAGCAGGGTTGTTGATAATCATTCACACACACACATTTAGCCCTCCAGAATTTGACCACAAAGGAAGTACTTTACCGGCTCCCACCTTCTCCTTCCTTGGCCTGTGCACAGAGTTGTAGCTGCAGTATGTGAGGATCCTTTAAGCTAGGTTGCTGGCCAGTCCTGCCCCACCCCACCCCACCCCTGGCATTGCTGAGAGCTTGGGTTATTCCTCGCAGTGGGTGGGTCTTGATGTCTCACCCCTGAGGCTGCTACAATAGGGCAGGGTGCACCTCCTCACAAGAGAGAACCAGAGACTGTCCCCAGAGGGGAATGTAATCCTAGATGAGCCCCCAAATTGTTATATATAAAGTTTTGGTGCTGCAAAAAGAAATGGTACTCAAATATAAAATTTCCTTTTGAATTCTCAGCAAGGCAAGTTACTTCTATATAGAAGGGTGCGCCATTACAGATGGAACAATGGTGAACACACACTTGGACAAGGGAGAGGAAGGGGTTCTTATCCCTGATGCACGTGACCCCTTGCTGCTGTGTTGTTCCCCTGTTGGTTAGGGTTAGACCGCACAGGCTAAACTAATTCCAGTTGTCTAATTTAAAAAGAATGACGGGGTGAGTGCTTTGGCGGGGGTCAGGGCAGAGCAGGTAGCAGGTAATGGGACTGAGTTAGGGAGGAGCAGGTGATTGGAATATAGAGTGGAGCAGGTGAGTCAGGGTGGAGTAGGTAATCGAAAAAGATGCTTTATGAGGAAGTTAAGTTTAAAAGTAGAAGGCAAAGAAAGAAGTGAACATACTGACATATTCTTTGAAAATAAATTTAGAACTCATATCTAATACACAGCATCCCAAAGCACTGGGTTTACAGATGTCTGGCCCCATGTACTTTTTTGTTTGTTGGTTTTTTTTTTTGAGATGGAGTTTTACTCTTGTCACCCAGGCTGGTTACAAGCAATTCTCGTTCCTCAGCTTCCTGAGTAGTTGGGATTACAGGTGCCTGCCACCACTATGCCTGGTTAATTTTTTAGTAGAGATGGGGTTTCACGATGTTGGCCAGGCTGGTCTCGAACTCCTGACCTCAGGTGATCCAGCTGCCTCAGCCTCCCAGAGTGCTGAGATTACAGGTGTGAGCCACCGCTCCTGGCCTCTGTTTTTTTTTAGAGATGGGTCTTGCTCTGTTGCCCAGGCTGGTCTTGAACTCCTAGCCTCAAGTGACCCTTCTGCGTTAGTCTCCTGAAGTGCTGAGATTACAGACATAAACCACTGTACCCCCATGCACTTAAGGAGCCAACCAGTCTTCTAGGCAGGCAGAAGAAAGTGTATTAACTGGGGTAAATAGGACTCCTATATAACATCCAAAGCACGTGGGATTCTGCAGCAAACTGGGAGTACTTCTGGATTGGCCTACTGTCTTCTTTAGAACTAATTTCATTGTAACGGTTTAAGAAGGTGAATATTTTTACATAGTCAAGTGCATTAGGTGACATATTTCTTTTCTGTTAACTTGCTTCCTCTGAATGACCTAGTTCACTGGTGAACTAGTGACTAGTAATTTGGTCACCAAGCAAATCAAGCCTGCAGGAAAGGAAGTCAATACTTAAAATAGTGTGTTATCATCTGAATTCCATCAAATAATGTGTTTTCTGTGTGAACACTTAGCCTCAATAATGACATGTCTGACTAGAGCAAGCTCCTCCAAGACAGCACCAAGACCAAGACTCTCTTTTTTGTTGGGTTTTTTTTTTTTCGGTTTTTTTGAGATGGGGCCTTTCCCTGTTGTGCGCTGGCTGGAGTGCAGTGGTGCAGTCTTGGCTCACTGCAACCTTTACCTCCAAGTTCAAGTGATTCTCCCACCTCAGCCTCTGGAGTTCTTGGGATTACAGGTGTGCACCCCCACAACTGACTAATTTTTGTATTTTTTAGTAGAGACGGGGTTTCACCCTATTAGCCAGGCTGGTCTCAAACTCCTGACCTCGGATGATCCGCCCACCTCACACTCCCAAAGTGCAGGGATTACAGGTGTGAGCCACTGTGCCCAGCCTGCATCTCTTCTTCTAAGGCTTAGGTTTTGCCCAGAATTCTCAATGCATGGAATAGCTCACACCAACCGTCATTGTTCCCACCACAAAACCTTGGGCTGCCACATGCATGTGGATCAGGTGAAGGGACATTTTAATATTTCTCCTGCTCTTCAATTTGGATATCCACTGCAACAATTGCTGCAAAACTTGCTGTTCCAATGAGGGACAAATGGTGCCTGTTTAGCTTTTTGGATGCATTTGGATCTCTGATCATCATATGAAGAAAGAGAAACATCTGTGTTGGTTGGTATGGAAATTGCTAGAAGAATCTCCCAAGAGCAACAAAACCCTCGTAATCCAACTGGCATCAAATCCCAGCTCCCATACCCTGTCTTTTCTTGTGTCTAGTTTTTTGTTTTTTGTTTTTCTTTTTTAGACGGAGACTCGCTCTATTGCTAGCTTACTGCAACCTCCACCTCCCAGGTTCAAGTGATTTTCATGCTTCACCCTCCCGAATAGCTGGGACTACAGATGCGCACCACCACACCTGCCTAATTTTTGTATTTTTACTAGAGATGGGGTTTCGCCGTGTTGGCCAGGTTGGTCTTGAACTCCTGACCTCAAGTGATCCGCCTGCCTTGGCCTCTCAAAGTGTTGGTATTACAGGCATGAGCCACCGCACCTGGCTCTTTTCTTGTTTTTTAATGTAAGCATTTATATCTATAAATTTCCTCCTGAACACTGCTTACGTTGCATCCTCTAAGTTTTGGTATGTCCTGTGTTTGTTTTCATTTGTTTCTGTTACCTGATTTTTCTTCTTTGATCCATTGGTTAAGAGTATGTTGTTTAATTTCCACAAACTTGTGAATTTCCGGTTTTCTTTTGTTATTGATTTCTAACTTGATCTTTTTGTGGTCAGAGAAGAAACGTTGATATCTTTTTAAAGTTATTGAGACTTGGCTGAGCATGGTGGCTAATACCTGTAATCCCAGCACTTTGGGAGGCCAAGGTGGGCAGATCACTTGAGGTCAGGAGTTTGAGACCAGCTTGGCCAGCATGGTGAAACCCTGTGTCTACCAAAAAATACAAAAATTAGCTGGGTGTGGTGGCGCGCGCCTGTAGTCCCAGCTACTCGGGAGACTGAGGCAGGAGAATCACTTGAACCCAGGAGATGGAGGTTGCAGTGAGTTGAGATTGCACCACTGCGCTCCAGCCTGAGTGACAAAATGAGACCCTGTTTCAAAAAAATAAAAAAGTTATTGAGACTTAACTTGTGACTCAACTTACATGGTCTGTTCTGGAGACTGTCCCGTGTGCACTTAAGATGTGTATTTTTTTGTTGGGTAAAGTGTTCTGCGTATGTGTGTTAGAGCTGATTTGTTGTGTTGTTCAGATCCTGTTTTCTTCCTTACCGTTAGTCTGGTGGTTCTATCCATTATTTAGAGTGGGATACTGAATCTCCAACTACTGTTGTCCATTCTCCCTTCGATTCTGTCAGTTTTCACTTCGTATGTTTTGGTGATCTGTTACTAGATGTGTGTGTGTTTATAGCTGTAATACCTTCTTGTCGTTATTAGTATAGTCATGTCACTTAATGACAAGAATGCGTTTTGAGAAATGTATCGTTAGATGATTTCGTCTTGTGAACATCACAGAATATGCATACACAACTAGATAATATAGCCTGCACTTGGGCTATATGGTATAGCCTATTATTCTGAGACCACAAACCTGTATAGCATGTTACTGTACCGAATACTATAGGCAGTTGTAACACAGTGGTATGTATTTGTGTATCTAAACATAGAAAAGGTATAGTAAAAAATTGGGGCCAGGTGCTGTCGCTCACACCTGTAATCCTAGTACTCCGGAAGGCTGAGGAGGGAGGATTGCTTGAGGCCAGGAGTTTGAGCCCAGCCTGGGTGACATGGTGAAACCCCATCTTTACAAAAAAATAGAAAACTTAGCCAGTCTTGTAGTAGATACTTGTGGTTCCAGCTGCTCGGGAAGCTGAGATGGGAAGATCACCTGAACCTAGAGAGGTTGAGGCTGCAGTGAACTGTGATCGTGCCACTGCACTGTAGCCTGGATGACAGAGTGAGACCCTGTCTCAGAAAAAAGAAAGATAAAAAATGGTACAACTGTATAGGGCACTGACGATGAATGGAGCTTTTAGGATTGGAAATTGCTCTGGATGAGTCAGTGAGTGAGTGGTGAGTGAATTTATAGGCCTGTGGCATTATTGTCTCTCCCGTAGATTTTATAAACATTGTACACTTAGACTTTACTAAATTTATGTGAAATTTTTTTCTTCAATGATAAATTAGCTTACCATAATTATTTTACTTTATACATTTTAATTTTTTTAGCATTTTAGCTCTTTTGTAATAACAGTTTAAAACAAGCACATTGTACAGCTATATAAAAGTGTTTTCTTTTTATCCTTATTCTATTAGCTTTCTTCTAGTTTTTAAATTTTTAATTTATTTTTACATTTTAAACTTTTTTTGTTAGAAATGAAGACACAAACAGACATACTAATCTATGCCTATGTAGGGCCTAGGAAGGCCTGGGTTAGTATCATTGTCTTCTACCTCCACATCTTGTCCCACTGGAAGGTCTTCAAAGGCAGTGACACACATGGAACTGTCATCTTCCGTGACAACAATATCTTCTTCTGGAATACTTCCTGAAGAACCTGCCTGAGGCACTTTTGCAGTTAACTTTTCTTTTTATAGGTAGGAATATACTCTAAAATAACGATAGAACCAGGCATGATGGCTCACACCTGTAATCTCAGCAACTTGGAAGGCTGAGAGGACCACTTGAGGCCAGGAGTTCAAGGCCAGCCTGGGCAACAAAGCAACACCCTTCTCTACAAAAATAATTTTTAAAAAATTAGCCTGGCTGGTGGCCCGAGCCTTAAGCTGAAGCAGGAGGATCACCTGAGCCCAGGACTTAGAGGGTACAGTGACCTCTGACTGCACACTACAACCCAGTCTGGGTGTCTCAAAACAAAAACCTGTAGTAAATCAACTGTAGAATAGTCATTATTGTCATTATAAGTATTAAGCACTGTACATAATTATATGTATTGTACTTCTGTACCACTGACAACACAGTAGATTTGTTTATAACAGCATCAGGACAAATATGAGTAATGCGTCTAATGCGTCCCACTATAATGTTAGAATAGCTATGACTTCTAGACTTGTACGACTTTGCTAGGTGATAGGAATTTTTCAGCTCCATTATACTCATATGGGACCCCTGTTGTATATGCAGTGTGTCATTCACTGAAATGTCATGTGGCATATGACTGTATATAATGTTCTTTGTCTCTTGTCCCTTTTAAAATTTTAACCCTATTTTGTCTGATATTAGTATGGGAGATTGACAGACTTTTAAAGTAAGTATATTAGGTTTTGTGGGCCACAAAGGGTTTGTGTTACCTATTCTTTGTTTCTTGTTTTATGATGCTTTAAAAAACATTTTTAGTTTTAGGGCTATACAAAAACAAGCCTGGGGTAGATTGCCAATTCCTCTTTTATCTTGAATAAAAATGTTTTAATTGTAATGAATTTTTAATCCTTTTCTTTATGGCTAGTGTTTTTGTCTTTTTCAAGAAATCTCCCCTTAACCTGAAGTTGTGAAGATACTTGTTATCTCCTAAAAGCAGTACTGTTCTGCCTTCATATTTAGATCTGTAATCCTCCTGGAACTGTATGAGGCAGAAAGTATTCCTCCTGGAACTGTATGAGGCAGAAAGTATCAGGCAGATGTTCATTTTCTTTTTTTTTTTCTTTTTCTTTTTCTTTTTTTTTTTTTGAGACGGAGTCTCGCTCTGTCGCCCAGGCTGGAGTGCAGTGGCGCCATCTTGGCTCACTGCAAGCTCTGCCTCCCGGGTTCACGCCATTCTCCTACCTCAGCCTCCCAAGTAGCTGGGATTACAGGTGCCCCCGCCACCATGCCCGGCTAATTTTTTGTATTTTTGGTAGAGACGGGGTTTCACCGTGTTAGCCAGGATGGTCTCGATTTCCTGACCTCTTGATCTGCCCACCTCAGCCTCCCAAAGTGCTGAGATTACAGATGTGAGCCACCACGCCCGGCCTCATTTTCATTTTTAGCCCACATTTGGATTCTCTATACTAATCACCATTTTTGAAGCAACCATTTTTTTCTCAATGCTCTGCACTGTCATCTTTCATAAATCATGTGATCGTCTATGCTTTAGTTTGTTTCTGGACTTTCTGTTCTGTTTTTTTGGTTCATTTTTCTATCCCTGAATCATCGGTGTCTTAATTTCTGCAGTGTTATAATATATCTTATTGTTTAGTAGAGCAAATTCTATGACCCCATTCTTTTTTCTTCCTTGAAACTCTGTTGCCCGGGTTGGACTGCAGTGGCGTGATCATAGCTCACTGCAACCTCTGCCTCCTGGGCTCATGTGATCCTCCCACATAGGTGGGACTACAGGTGCGTCCCACCACGCCTAATTTTTGTGTTTTGTAGAGATAGAGTTTTGCTGTGTTGCCCAGGCTGGTCTTGAACTCCTGGTCTCAAACAATCCGCCCTCCCCAGCCTCCCAGAGTGCTAGGATTATAGGCGTGAGCCCCCTCTGTTCGGCCCATCTCATTCTTTGTAATTGTCTTGGCTGTTCTAGGTAATTTGAATTTTTTTTTTTTTTTTTTTTTTTGGTAAATTTTAGTATCAGCTTGTCAGGTTCTACACATACAAATTCAGAATTTGAAATTAAATCTGTCAGTCAATTTGGGTGAAAGTAGGTATTTTTATAGTAGTCACCTAGTCCGTTTAGGTTGTCTTTAATGCCTTTGTTAAATTTTTGTATTTTCTGTATAAAGCTCTTGCCCATCTTTGGTGTTTTTTTCCTAGTTACTTTTATTTTTCTATTATAGTTTTGGAGATGGAGTCTCACTGTGTTGCCCAGGCTGGTCTCGAAGTCCTGGGCTCAAGCGGTTCTCCCCGTCAGCTTCCCAAGTAGCTGTCATGTGCCACCATGCCTTTTTTCGGTACTTTTATTTTTTGCTGCCATGGGGAATGTGTTTTTTGAGGTTACTTTTAAAATTGTTTATTTGCAGAGATGATGCTATAACATTGCTGGAAAGTCCATTGTTAATGATCCTATACTAAGTGCTTAACTTATTATTTAATTGATCATTATTATGTTGTTATCACTATTAGGTATAACCTTTACCTTTTCAATCAATTTACCCTCTAGATACTTGATGATAAGAGGTCATAAGGTCAGTTCCAGTCATTATGGCTTCTGTCTTTACTTGGTCCTCCTCCATGTATTTTTGGTTAATCCATGTGTTGGTGGTGGTGGTGGTGATAGGTTTTTTTTTTTTTTTCCTTAGACAGGGTCTTGCTCTGTCACCCAGGCTGCAGTGCATTGGCAATCATGGCTCACTGCAGCTTCGACCCCTCGGCTCAAATGATCCTCCTGCTTCAGCCCCTCAAGTAGCTACAGCCCCTCAAGTAGCTACAGGCGCGCACCGCCACACCCAGTTAATTTTTAAATTTTTGGTAAAGACAAGGTGTTGCTATGTTGGCCAGGCTGGTCTCAAACTCCTGGGCTTAAGTGATCCTCCTGCCTTGGACTCCCGAAGTGCTGGGATTACAGGTGTGAATCACCATGTCCACTCTAGTCCACATTTTTAAAAAAGGTTTTGTTTTAATTAATTTTTGGGCCTTTTCCTTGTCCTAAATTCATGCAAATTATTTCCTTTCAGCCCTCTGTTCAGTACTGCTTTGGAATTTTTGCTTTTTGGTGTGTGGTTTGTGCTTGTCTTAGATTCCCCAAGTGTGGATAGTTGGTAATACAAAAATGCAAAAGAAGGAAATGAAAACCAGTTCTCACAACAGTATAAGATTCTACTAGGAAATACTACTGCTGGGTAGTCTTTTTTAAAAAGCATCTCTTAGAGGACGTTATGACTTTCACTTAGTTTCAATGCCTTTCTCAATCAGAAACCCACCAATTTTTACTTCAGAAGCAGAATAAAAAAACAGGTTTCCTTCAGCTTTTTGTAATGTAATTTTAGAACGTTTATTAGTTCTGAAAATTGCGAGTTACATAATTGTTCTATAGTATGGGCTTAGTGGTTTTTAGAAACAACAACAACAACAAACAGCCAATACAGGGAGAAAACCCTAGTCAGAATCTTTCTTGAAAGTGTGTAACGAATTTGACATCTTTTCCCTTTGCTCCGTAACTTTTTTTTTTTTTTTGAGGCGGAGTCTCGCTCTGTTGCCCAGGCTGGAGTGCAGTGGGCGGATCTCAGCTCACTGCAAGCTCCGCCTCCCTGGTTTACGCCATTCTCCTGCCTCAGCCTCCCGAGTAGCTGGGACTACAGGCGCCCGCCACCTCACCCGGCTGGTTTTTTGTATTTTTTAGTAGAGACGGGGGTTTCACCGTGTTAGCCAGGATGGTCTCGATCTCCTGACCTCGTGATCCGCCCGTCTCGGCCTCCCAAAGTGCTGGGATTACAGGCTTGAGCCACCGCGCCTGGCCATGCTCCATAACTTGATAGAGAGTAAGTGCTGTTCTTCAGGATCATAGACTATTAGGTTCTGAACCTTTATTATTCCTCCTAGTGCTTTTTTAAAATTTTGAAAATAATGTATTTATAAAGTGTCATGTAGCTGTTTATTTGATTTTTTTTTTTTAATTTTTTAAAAAATTTTATTTTGTAGAGGCAGGGTTTTGCTGGTCACCCAGGCTAGAGGGCAGTGATGTGATCATAGCTCACTCTAGCCTCACTCCTGGGCTCAAGCGATTCTCCTGCTTCAGCCTGCCAAGTAGCTAAGACTACAGGAACATGCTACCACGCCTGGCTAATTATGGATTTTTTGGTACAAACAGGGTCTCGCTGTGTTGCCAAGGCTGGTCATGCTTATAGCTTTTCAGGTGTTACAAAGTGGTAGATAATTTCATACAAATTTTTTTTAGGGTAAGAGTTTTTTTGATGACAAGTTATTTATTAGGTGTTTTTATTAGTTGTTTTGGTTTAGCTGGTATCCTTGGCTAGTATATTTGTCTTGTAGAAATCAACACATCCTGACTAAAATTTTAACAACAGTTTAGCTTACTAAATAGCTTTCTTTCTCATACTGAACAAATGCACCTGTGTCATCTCTGCAAGAACATTCTACCTCTTGTGAAAATTAGTTTTTTGTGAATGTGTGGATAATGGCAAATGTCCTCAGAAAGGTGCCAATCTCTTTCAACATTATTCTTTAGTGTGAGGTGGTTAAAGGAGGCTGACATATAGGGAAGGGCTAGAAAAAGGCAGAGAATTGCCTTTTTCAGGAAATAAGGATAAAAGGCACTTAAGGAAAAAAATTCTCTCACAGTGAAAAAGTGACAGTAGAAAGCAATGAGGTAATGGAATGTATGGTGGCCTTACTTAAACTATTTGTATTACCATGGTATTTACCATTTCAAGAATTAAAACAGAATTTGGAGTGGGGTGGTACAATGGAAAGATTATAAATTTTCATTTTTCTCTCTTTTTTTTTTCTTTCGAGACGGAGTCTCGCTCTGTTGCCCGGGATGGAATGTAGTGTGGCGCTATCTTGGCTCACTGCAACTTCCACCTCCCAGGTTCAAGCGATTCTCCTGCCTTAGCCTTCCAGGTAGCTGGAATTACAGGCACCTGCCATCACGCACAGCTAATTTTTGTATTTTTGTAGAGATGGGGTTTCACTGTGTTGGCCAGGCTGGTCTTGAACTCCTAACCTCTGGCACACCTCGGCCTCCCAAAGTGCTGGGATTACAGGCATGAGCCACGTGCCCAGCTCAGATTATAAATTTTCTAGTATTTCAAGAAAAGCTTTTGAAGTAATCTGTTTTTTGAAATAATATCTCACTTTCTGACATATTTATCTGTTTGTGAACATGTTTTTCGGTTTTTTGTGAATTGTATATTAGGAATTAGGTGCCATTTTTATGTATATTTTTCTTTCAAGGTTATGTGAAGGTGAAATATTAATATTAGGAATCTTAAGGATTATAAACTAGCTAATTTATAGTTATCTTTATTTTAAAAGGAATGTGTTAGATCTAACAGAAAGTTTGGCCATTTTATGAGTTTTTTTTGTTTGTTTGAGACAGAGTCTTCTCAGCTTTGAGTAGCTAGGACTG
Source organism: Piliocolobus tephrosceles (assembly GCF_002776525.5). Lineage (NCBI taxonomy): Eukaryota > Metazoa > Chordata > Mammalia > Primates > Cercopithecidae > Piliocolobus > Piliocolobus tephrosceles. Next base: position 115,383,837 of record NC_045439.1, read on the forward strand.
TGGGCACACACCACTACACCTGGCCAATTTTTAAAATTTTTTGTAGAGATGAGGTCTCACTGTGTTTCATAGGCTGGTCTAAAACTCCTTGTCTCAAGAAATCCTACTGCCTTGGCCTACCGAAGTGCTGAGATTACAGGTGTGAGCCATTGCCTGGCCCGTTTTTATGAATTTAAAATCTTGATATCGTGAGTCAAGGGCAAAAGTTTGCGTTTATTGTTTTCCATTTTTCAGTTTCCTATATATGGTTAAGGGAAAATGTAAATAAATGCATCTTTTATATTTTTAGGCCCGGATTGCATTTCTACAAGGAGAAAGAAAAGGTCAAGAGAACCTGAAGAAGGACTTAGTAAGAAGAATAAAGATGTTGGAGTATGCATTAAAACAAGAAAGGTATGTGTGCGTCATTTTGTTACATGAATAAAGTAGAACAATAGTGTACTCATGTATACCATTGTACTCTGTATTTGGCAGCTTTTTTTGAAAGGTACAAATCCTTGCCGAAATACATGATGCTATCTTGATTTGATTCGTACTTGGGAAAAAAAGGCAAAAGAGATTAAGATAATTCAATTGAAATGTGTTTTGTTACAGAATCTAAATTTTGGAACTTAAAAAAAAGACAAAGGATAATTGATCTTTTTTTAACTTTTGGATATGTGTTACTTGGGAAACTTACATTTTTTTCTTTTACAGCAATAGAGTCTTCAACGTTCTTTGCAAACAAAGTTTAAAGAAACAAACATTCATATTATGTTTTGTTACTGGAATAATATAAAACAAGAGTGACAAAAGGAAGAAGTTATTATTACTAATTTGTGATTAAATTTTCAGGGCAAAATATCACAAATTAAAATATGGCACGGAACTGAACCAAGGTGACTTGAAAATGCCAACCTTTGAGTCAGGTAAACTTGATTCTTCTGTTACTTTTTTTTTTTTAATTCATTTTTTATATAACAGACATATTCTCTTTATCCACATTTTGGTTTGATAATATTAGAGAATGACTATTGTAAACTGTCTGGAATTTGGGAAAAAATATTAAATGAATAAAAATAGTTTCATGTACATCTTAATCCTGAGGCGACTTGTCTTATCCTTAAGTTGAAATCTATGTTAAAGTGTGGTTGCATTTATGGTAGTAATTTGAGCTGAAAGGTAAGGAAGTTTAGGTATTATAGTAAATTTTTAAAATTTACTTAATTGTTTTTGAGTTCAATATTAAGTACGTAGAACTTGGCAGAAACACACACCAAACATACAATTTGCAGTTGATTTATTTTTTAATCTTTAACACTTTCAGTCTTTTTTTTTTTTTTTTTTTTTAGATGGAGTCTCGCTCTGTCACCCAGGCTGGAGTGCACTGGCTGGATCTCAGCTCACTGCAAGCTCCGCCTCCCGGGTTCCTGCCATTCTCCTGGCTCAGCCTCCCCAGTAGCTGGGACTACAGGCGCCCGCCACCTTGCCCGGCTAGTTTTTTGTATTTTTAGTAGAGACAGGGTTTCACCGTGTTAGCCAGGATGGTCTCAATCTTCTGACCTCGTGATCCGCCCGTCTCGGCCTCCCAAAGTGCTGGGATTACAGGTTTGAGCCACCGCGCCTGGCCCAACACTTTCAGTCTTAGCAGTAGAATTTTATTAGAGCTTCCGTTTGTTATCATATATATAAAATTAAGAGACCAAGATGGGAGTGGCATAGGTTTTTTGGCTTTTCAGTGGTTATGAAGGCTTATTCTGATGCCAGGGCAAAAAATTGGGAACAGAAACATGGAAGGTCTATTTGTTCCGAGCCATGATTATTATAGTTGTCTCTTTGCAGTTAAAGGGAGTAGAGTGACTTCACCAGAAAAATACCTGGTTAATTCAGAGCTTTTTTTTTTTTTTTTTTGGACTCATTTTATTTCCAGTATGGCTAGAATATTCAGAAAATAAGCAGGCATTTCTAGAACTGTAGGGCTTGGTCTGTGTAAAGAAGGGAGGCTAGTTAAAGCCACGTTGTACCTGCAGTAGAGGCTAAGCAGAGTCAGAATTGGCTAGGTGGTCCCAGTGTAACAGTTTGTATAAAGCAAGATAAATCTTTTTTGCTTGCAACTTAAATTGTGGCAAAACAAATCTGTTTTTATCTGTATTAACCTAAATATTAAAAGTTCCTCAAGTTGAGGAATAAAATAATATCCAAGTATTTTCTTTACAGGACACACAATAACAGCGAAGTAAAATATTTTCAGTTATGTAGAAAAATTTGTCAGGGTGTTTAGTGGAAAACCAAACAAAGGGATGGGCAAAAATACATCGTGTGGACAAAATATTATAGAATTATTTACGTCAGAGTATATATGGAGGTAATATTAAATGAAACAATGTGGCCTTTTATATACCCAATATAGGAAAGAAAATGTACAAAATATTGATTTGATCAAAGTAGAAGATGTGTGAGTATTTATACTCCTCTCTCAGTAAAATAAATAGATATAGCCTAAACCTAACATTATAAACAGGTTATATTCAAATATAAAAGAGTTCCCTTTCTTCTACATTTAGAAAATAGACGGTCAGATAGAATAATAGGCAAAACACTTAAAAAGACACACCATAGAAGAGGATATATAAATGGCCAATAAAAATATGAAATGTTGCTTGATTTTTATTAGTTATTAAGAAAATACAACTTAAAACCACAATGGAATATAATTAGACACTTACCAGAATGGCTAAAATGCAAAAGAGTCAATATCAAGTGTTGAGGATGTGGAGTAACCAGAATTCGTAGACACTGGTGTTAGGATTATAAATGGATAATGCTGCTCTGAAAGTGACTTGACACTGTGACTATTACTAAAGAGGATATAACATACATATCCTAGGTCAGGTGCAGTGGCTCACTCCTGTAATCCTAGCATTTTGAGAAGCCGAGGCATTGGATCACTTGATCCCAGGAGTTCAAGACCAGCCTGGACAATATGGCGAAACCTCATCTCTACAAAAAATACAAAAATTACCCAGGCTTGGTGTTGCATGCCTGTAGCCCAGCATTTAGAGGGCTGAAGTAGGAGGATTGCATGAGCCCGGGAGGTCAAGGCTACAGTGAACTTTGTTCATACCACTCTACTCCCTCTTGGATGACAAAGTGAGACCCTGTCTCAAAAATATTTATATATATACCCTATGATCCAGTAACTCCACTCCTCAAAAGGCATATATATGTTCATCATGAAGCTTGTGTAAGAATGTTCATAGCCTCATTATTTACAGTGAAAATCTGGAAACAACTAGAACAGTCTTCAGAATTAGAATAAATGGATAAGTACATTGTGATATGTTAGCATAATAGAATGCTGTTTAGCAACAAAAGTGAGCAAACTGAAACTGAATGTGACAACATGCTTTAATCACATAAAACTGAAAATTGAAGAAATTATTATATCATATTCAAAAATTTCAGTAATTTTAGAAATCAAGATAGTGTTCGTACCCTTTTTGGAGTGGCTAGTGACTGGAGGGCACAAGGAAGGCTTTTGGGGATGCTGATAGTGTTTTGTTTCTTCATCTAGGTACTGGTTACATGGGCGTGTTCAAAAATTTCTTGAGCTATACACTTGATGTACTTCAGGAATATCCTTAGCAACATTATTTATAATAGAAAATGGAAACTAATTTCAACATTAGGGGATTGGTTAAATAGGTATATGTTTTCTATAGAATATTATGCAATCATTTTTTGTGTTAATCTATATTGCCATACAGAGAATGTTCAAGGTACATGTAGTGTCAGAAGCAGATTATAGTGCAGTATATACATTGGCACATTTTTTAAAAGGGTGGGGTTGTATTATGTATATTTTCAGGTAGAAAATATGAAATGATAAACACTAAAGCACTGCCAGTTGTTAACTCTTGGTAATAGGGTTTTAGGCAGTTGTATTTCTTCTTTTTTTTAGTATTTTTTTCTCCAGTGATTATGTGTTATATGTAATTTTAAAATGTTATAAACAGAAAAATCAGCAGGGGGACTATTTGAAATAATTATTTCTGGAAATCAAAGAAATGCTTACTTTTGGGGTAGAATAAGAAGTGTTTTTTGGTTTTTTTTGAGACAGGGTCTCACTCTGTTGCCCAGGTTGGAGTGCAGTGGTGTGATCTTGGCTCACTGCAATCTCTGTCTCCCAGGCTCATGCAATCCTCCCACCTCAGCCTTCCAAGTAGCTGGGACTACAGGCACGTGCCACCGTGCCTGGCTAATTTTTGCATTTTTTGTAGAGATAAGGTTTTGACATGTTTCCCAGACTGGTCTTGAACCCCTGGGCTCAAGCGACCCACCTGCCTGTCCTCCCAAAATGCTGGGATTGCAGACCTTAGCCACTGTTCCCAGCTAGAGGTATTAATAATTGGATTTTTAGGGTTAGAGAAATAATGTCTGAAGAGGATATTTGAATCACTACCAGCAGGTACTAAGTGACTTTGAGGAGCTTAGGAGCCTCACAGAGTCCTCAACATTCAGTATGAGGGTTGATCTTCTAAGTCCCTCTCTTCTTCACTGTGTCTTTATGTTAATAATGGGAACTTATGGGGAAATATTTCTGTGACATAAATGTCAATAGTTTTAAATTTTGTTCTGGAGATGCTTGTTGAGAGATTAATCTGAAATCATACTGTTTATTAAACTCTTTTTTTTTTTTTTTAAGACAGTCTTGCTCTGTCGCCCAGGCTGTAGTGCAGTGGTGCAATCTTGGCTCACTGTAACCTCCGCCTCCTGGGTTCAAGCCAATCTTTTACCTCAGCCTCCCGAGTAGATGGGATTACAGGCATGTGCCTCCATGCCTGGTTAATTTTTGTATTTTTGCTAGAGACAGGGTTTGACCATGTTGCTCAGGCTGGTGTTGATCTCCAATGCTCAAGTGATCTGCCCACCTCAGCCTCCCAAAGTGCTGGGATTACAGGTGTGAGCCACTGCACCTGGCCTAAACTCTTTTTTTTTTTTTTTTTAAATGTGTACACTTTGTTATCTGAAAATAAAATATGACTCTTTACCTATAGTAAAAACTCTTTTCTGGTTTAATTTTAGTTCTAAAAAAGGAACTTAGCTAGATGAAGTCCTGTGATGTAGACTTAAGGTCCACTGATATAGACCCCAAATTAAGGTATTCAGTATTTTTATGTATGCCTAATATCTTAACAGTGTTGATTTTGAGTAGCTCATATAATACAGCTTTTTAATTTGAAAGGCAATCGACTCAGCAGAATTCTAGTAGTTAAAAAAAATTAAATTGCCAGGCATGGTGGTTTACACCTGTAATCCCAGCACTTTAAGAAGTTGAGGCGGGTGGATCGCTTGAGCCTAGGAGTTTGAGACCAGATTGGGCAACATGGCAAAACCTCATCTCTTCAAAATACAAAAATTAGCTGGGTATGGTGGTACATGCCTGTGGTCCCAGCTGCTCGAGAGGCTGAGGTGGGATCTCTGGAGCCCAGGGAAGTCGAGACTGAAGTGAACCGAGATGGTGCCACTGTACAACATCCTGGGTGACAGAGGGAGACCCTGTCTCAAAAAGAAAAAAGAAAGAAAGAAAAAAGAAATCAGTTCTAATAATGTTTTATCTCCTGTTCGTTTGATTTTTGAATCCTTGATACTAATAAAGTACACTTGGGTTTTCCCTGTTTTAAAGTGGGGGACGTAGTACTTAAGTCATTGGGTTATTAGGACAAACACATTTAAAATGAGTGACCCACAGTTAATACTTAGATAAAAGTTTTCCTGTCCTTTATAAAATATTTAGGTATGTTTTTATGGAAATTTATGCCTAAGAAAACTTTGGCAGTATTTTCAGGAGTTGAAATAATGTATGTAAAACCTTTTTTTCTTAATTTTTAGAAGAAACCAAAGACACAGAGGCTCCCACAGCACCTCAGAATAGCCAGTTAACGTGGAAGCAAGGCAGACAGCTTTTAAGACAGTGAGTAATTATTTATTTTCAGCTTTCTTTAAGGATCTAGGTATGAAAGTGTTTATATTGGATCAATTTACAAGTAAAAAATTATATTGGGAAAATGTGTATGTTTTTTGTATTGCTGCTTTTTTGTTGTGAGATGCTTGGATCTTTTTAAAAGTTTGTTTCCTCTGAGTTTCAGGATGTTGTTGTCTTCTTACTTGCAAGGTAGAATGTCTAAAAGACTGGATGACTTGAGCAGAATAAAAACAATACAGAATTCCTACTTCCTAGAGCCCTCCATTCCTGTCAGTGCAGAATTCACACATTTCTTTTCAGTGGGGGTGTGACTGGTCTAGAAAATGAATTTAGTTGAATTCATCTGAAACTTTTCAGAAGTGGTTTGCCAAATTTTCCTTTTAGTTGAATTTTTTAGGAGCTTTTTTGAATTTTGACTTACTTGGTGTATTGGAAGTATTTCTCTGGCAAATCTTGTTTTTTGTCTTTCATGTATTATTTTCCTTATATTTTGAAAATTTTGAAATTTGTGTCCTACTGATATCCTGGGTGATTTTCAGTTATTCAGCCTTTTTTACTCTAGATATCTTTACCTTCACCCTTAATCTTGTAATTTCATAGTCTGGACAGTCATCATGCATTCCACCTCTGACCACTGTGTTATTTGCCCTCTGACTTTACCATGATTTTAAATCCTTAACTATATTATTTTTCTCTTTAGCTCTTCTACCTATGGTTGCTTTTATTTTATTTCTGTTTCCCTAGCTCCAGCTTAGACTCCATAATTGATCACCCTTATCTAGTACCCTTAATTTTCTTGCTGCCCACTGCTTACCACTTCCTCACCAGTCATTTTACTAACTTTACCTGAAAAGCTCTAGCCCTAGTTCATTCTGTCTGCCTCTTTCTAGTTAACTCTTGGATAAAAACTATAGAATCATGTGAATACTGTTACGTATTCATAGTTTCCTGTCCAAACGTTGCAGAGAACCTTTTTCCATAACCCTTGGCCACCCCCTGCTTCCATTGTCCTCAGTAGATATTCTGAACTTTTACCATATCTCAGCCCATTCTTCTTTATGTCATTAAAGCACTTCAGGCTCTGCTTCATGGAAAATATGAAGGCTGTCAGGTGACAATTCCCTTAACACTTTCCTTTCTGTAAACATATATATATATATATATATATATTTTGAGACAGAGGCTCTCCTTATAAGTGACTAAAATTTGAAGAAAAGAATAGATTATTGATTGAAAGGATGCTGGATAACTAGCAAAATTGAAGGAAATAGTGAACAACCAAGTGTCAGGAAGTGAAGAGCTAGGGTAGCTTGGAGGCCGTCTCAGACTGGAAACTCTAAAGACATTCTTACTTGATTTTCTACCCCTCTCTGTCTCAGGTTTATTCTTCTGAAAACCATTTTTTTCTGTATGTCAGAGAATACTCTGTATTGTCCTGACTGATCAAATAATTGCCCATGAGTCCTGACTGATCAAATAATTGCCAATTCATACCTGGGTTGTATAAGATCTTGGCAGTTCATTCAGACCAAATGGTTAGACTATGATGGGAGCTGTTCTCCCCAAGAGGGGACTGCATTTTTTAGAAGAAAAGTGAGGACAGCTCTTCTGGACAGTAGAGAAATCACTTGGACAGTATTCCTCTCGTAAATGCCTAATCCCATTGCCTGATTTACAGTTTAGTCTCTTGCCACCTTTATCTTTCCCTGTGACTTTATAGCCAAACTTGTTAAGGGTAGTTTATCTCCATAGTCTGCCTTGTTCATTTGTCAGCTGTCTATCTGTTTTCCATTTTGACATTTCTCTGAAGCAGCTATCACAAACATATTCAAGAGACCTTTTTTGTTATAATTGGTATCTTGGAAAAATTTGACATTAACTATTCTTTCTTGAAACTTTTATTTTTGCTTCCATGACAGCACTCTCTGCTATCATTTTTTTCCTCTAATTTCTCAAATATTTTCATTTTCCTTTGAGTTTTTATTATGATTCTAGTCCTTTGGATGTTTGTATACCCAGACTTTCTGTCCTTATTTATGGTTATTCTCTCAGTGACTTCATTTAAATCCATGGTTTCAAATATTACCAAAGATTAATGACCCAAATCTGTAGACCCAGGCCAGTCTCTTCTGAGCTTTTGATTTGTATCATCCATGTGCCTAATAAACATTGTCACTTGTATTTTTTTTATAGACACTATATGGTTGTCTGATAGGTACTCTGTAAAGTTGATTCTGACTCTGTATAATATTTTTGAACGTACCCATCATCTGACCATCCAAGCTAGAAACCTGAAAATTGTGCAAAGTTCTTACTTGTTTTTTCATTCTACTTCCATATATCTTTGTGCATCATGTCAGAAAGATTATATCTTATTTTTCTCACATTTATTCTTTCTCCATTTTTACTTCTTGCTGTGTTATTGTCCTGATCTAGTCTTTTTAGCATTCACCTAAAAATCTTTTGTTCTTTTGCCAGCAGTATTAAGGTTTCTTTTAAGCATCCTTCATTACCCTCTTAAATACTTTAATTTGTCACAAAGCCATTCACAACTCATTATCTTTTTATCATCATCTAGTCCTTTTCTTCTTTTCCAGTCTCATCTTAGATCCTAGGTTAAGTTCCTTGTTTAGATATAGTGAAAGATTGAAAATCACAGGACTAGAGGAGTGCTATGAGATCTTAGATCCTAGAAGGAGAAATAATGTGTTCATCAATCTCTAGTTAACAACCCCAGGTTTAAACTTAGTATATCTGTGTGCCAAGATTGAGTTCTATTCATTCTTTACTGCTCCTTGGAAATTAAAAAAGGTATGTGTGTATGTTGTGTTTTTGTGTATGTGTGTGTATAAATTTAAAAATGTGTGTGTGTGTAAATTTAAAAAAATGTGTGGTTCTGTGTGTATGGAAATTTGAAGATGTATGTGTGTGTACATAATCCTAAAAGCGTTTTAAGACTTCTTGGGTTTTGAGATAATTGGCTCTTAATCAGTGTTAACCATACTATATGCTTTTTAATTTAAATTTTCGTTTGTAATTGGTATAGTTCTCTTAGAACTGGAACTAGTCTGTAGAGAAGAAAAATACTGAGACAAAGGGAGAGCATGTTTTATAGGATTATGGGTTTTTCTAAAATTGATATGATTTTGAGTCTGGCAAATGTTAACAATATGTGGATTTTAATATTTGTTTTCTCTTACAGGTATCTTCAGGAAGTAGGTTATACAGATACAATATTAGATGTACGGTCTCAGCGGGTAAGGTCATTACTTGGACTATCTAATTCAGAACCAAATGGATCAGTAGAAACAAAGAATTTAGAACAGATCCTGAATGGAGGTGAATCTCCTAAGCAAAAGGGACAAGAAATAAAAAGGTATGATTTATACTTAACATAGTTTATATAATGGATATTATGAATATTATTACTGTTAATCTGTTTAGCTCCTTGTTACTGCCATTAACAATTTTTTTTTTTTTTTTTGGATACGGAGTCTTGCTCTTGTCGCCTAGTCTGAAGTGCAATGGCGCGATCTCGGCTCGCTGCAACCTCTGCCTTCCAGGCTCAAGCAATTCTCCTGCCTCAGCCTCCTGAGTAGCTGGGATTACAGGCACCCACCACCACTCCTGGCTAATTTTTTGTATTTTTAGTTGAGACAGGGTTTCACCGCATTGGCCAGTCTGGTTGCGAACTCCTGACCTCAGGTGGTCCACCTGCCTTGGCCTCCCAAAATGCTGGGATTACAGGTGTGAGCCACCGCGCTCGGCTGCTATTAACCATTTTTAAAACAAACCGAGTTCAGAGTTAAAGACCTAGCCATCTCCCATCCCACTCCATGGTACCATGGGCAAAAAAATTTTCTAAATTTTCTATTTAATGGCTTTTAAAATTTATCTATGTTAAGTTGGTGTTTGTTTTTTGAGTCAGGGTCTGGCTTCATTGCCCAGGCTGGAGTGCACTGGTTGCTGCTGGCTCATTGCAGTCTCTGACTCCCATGCTCAAGTGATCCACCTCAGTCTCCTGAGTTGCTCAGATTCCAGACATGCACCACTATGCCCAGCTAATTTTTAAAAATTTTTTGTGGAGATGGGTTCTTGCTCTGTTGCCCAGGCTGGTCTCAAACTCCTGGCCTTAAGCAATCCGCCCACCTCAGCCTCCAAAAGTGCTGGGATTACAGACATGAGCCACCGTACCCAACCTGTTAAATTTTGATAACAAGAGAATGACTGTAGTTCAAAATAGGTGCAGAATCAGATTTGAGGCTGATTTCATGTAGTTCAGAGCTATTTTAACATCCTTATTTTAAAATTTTCGCTAGAAAAAATTATTTTTCTATATTAATTATAATGCAACTCTCACTAGAATGAGCAATGGTTATTTAGACGCTAGTGTGAAAGAAACAAGGCTTTTCTTTGTGTTTGGATTCAGAAAGCTACCAGATAAAAACATTTATTGAAATATAATGTACATATCATAAAATTTACCCATTAAAAAATACAATGTAATAGTTTTTAGAATACTTAACCGAATTGTTCAGCTATCACTACAATCTAAGTTTAAAACATTTTCATCACCCCTAAAAGAAACCCCGTACCCATTAGGTGGCTACTCTCCATTTCCCCCTATCTCCCAACCCCGGGCTACCACTCATCTACTCTCTGTCTTTGTAGATTTGTATATTCTGGATATTTCATATAAGTGGTCTTCTGTGAGTGGCTTCTTTCACTTAGCATATTTTCAAGGTTTATACATATTATAGCATGCATCAGTGCTTCATTCCTTTTTATTTCCAAGTAATATTCCCTTATGGATATACTACATTTGGTTTGTGTTTCTTTTTTATTTCATTATTATTGTTATTATTTTTGAGACAGGTCTTACTCAGTTCTCCAGGCTGGAGTACAGTGATGTGATCACGGCTCACTGAAGCCTCGCTTCCTGGGCTCAGGTGATCCTCCCACCTCAGCCTCCCGAGTAGCTGGAACCACAGGTTCACAACACCATGCATGGCTAATTTTTGTAGAGACGGGGTTTTGCCGTGTTGCCCAGGTCTTGAACTCCTGGGCTCAAGCAGTCTGCCCTCATTGGCCTTCCAAAGTGCTGAGATTACAGGCCTCAGCCACCACACCTGGCCTTCATTATGTGTTTCTTATACAGGTGAAGGGTATGTGGGTTGGTTCCAAGTTTTGGACTAATGAAGAAGATTGAGGACCTGCCAAACTCTTTTCCAAGGTAGTTGCACTATTTTACCTTCCCACCAGCAGTACTAAAAGGATACTGATTTCTCCACATCCTCATCAACACTTGTTACTATCTAACAGATACGCTTTTGATTAATATAGACTTGATAAATACAAGGAGTTAAGCATTTTTACCATGAGACGTTACCCTGAGTAACATAGGTTAGAAAGACAAAGAAAATGAGAAAAAAACCAGATGAGTTCAGGTCATTTAGAGCTTAATAAATAAATAATTTGTATAGTTTGTAAACATATTTCATGCCCTAGATGTATTTTATGATACTGTGCAGTTATCTAAAATATATTCTGGTCAACTGGGCGCAGTAGCTCTTGTCTATAATACCAGCACTTTGGAAGGCTGAGGCAGGTGAATCACTTGAGGTCAGGAATTTGAGACTAGCCTGTTCACCAACATGGTGAAACCCCATCTCTACTAAAAATACAAAAATTAGCTGGGCACATGCTTGTAATCCCAGCTACTTGGGAGGCAGAGGTGGGAGGATCGTTTGAACCAGGAGGTGAAGTTTGCAGTGAGCTGAGATCATGCCATTGCACTCCGGCCTGGGTGACAGAGCGAGACTCCATCTCAAAAAACAAAAAAAATGTGTGTGTATGTATAAATATATCTATATATACACATAACACATATATATCTCTATATATACACACACACACATATGTGTATGTGTATTTTTTTTCTGTAAGGTTAAAAATTAAGCCTTTGATTTAGAGTTTATTTCTGAGAAACGACTATTAAAGTCAGTTTGACATCAAATAGAGCCCTTATTTTCTATACTGTGATTTCAGGAAACATAGAGTACTTTGTAGCATAAGAGAAAAAGCAGAAATATTGTCAATATTTTTAGCCAAACTGGTCACCCACGTAGTTCATAGAATTTATAAATATTTTACAGCAATAGAGGTTTGCTATACCACCAGTGACTCTGAATCTGAATCAAAGATCCTTTCGTTTTTTTCCCCCTCACTCTTAGTATCATCTTACAAAGATCTTTGATAAGCTGTATCTTCTCCTTGTAAAGCTTCTTGCTTTTGCAAAATTAAGATTTTGATTTTTTTTTGGAGTTTGTGTGCGTTCGTGTATGTTAAACACATAACATGAGATCTGCCCTCTCAACAAACTTTAAAGTGTGCAATTTTGTTAACAGAGGTACAATGTTGTACAGCAGCTCTCTGGAACTTTTTCATCTGGTATGACTGGAAACTATAACTTTTGAACAGCAGCTCCCCATTTCCTCCTCCCTCCGACCCCTGGCAACCACTATTCTACTTTGTGTTTCTGGGTTTGACTGCTTTAAGTACCTCATGATTGGACTCATGCAATGCTTGTTCTTCTGTGATTAGCTTATTTTACTTAGCATAATGTCCTCACGGTTCATTCATGTTGTCACATATGACAGGATTTCCTTCTTTTCATAACTAACGATATTCCAGTGTACACATATACTACATTTTCTCTATTTCTTTACCTGTCGATGGACATTTAGGTAATAGCTGTTTGTTTATTTGCTTAGTGTTGTTTTGAATGGCGTGTTGCCCTGTTGCCCAGGCTGGAGTACAGTGGCACAATCAACAGCTCACTGCAGCCACAACTTCCCAGGCTCAAGCAGTCCTCCCACTTCATCCTCCAGAGTAGCTGGGACTACAGCCACGCGCCACCACACCTGGCTGGTTTTTTAAGTTTTTGTAGAGATGGGACGTCATTATGTTCCCCAGGCTGATCTTGAACTCCTGGACTCAAGCAACCCTCCTGCCTCAAGCAACCCTCCTTCCTCAGCCTCCTAAAGTGCTAGGATTACAGGCATGAGCCACTGTGCCTGGCTGGAAATAGTCGTTTTAATCAAGGCTTTCTTCTTAACGAGTACACTGACATTTTCTGATTCTGCCCTAATAATGTAGGTGTGTATGGTTGAGCCATTATTAGGGCCATTTGAAAACCCCTAGGAATAAGAAAATGATATAACATGTGGATCAAGATTTCAGCAAAATGATGTTTATTACATTCTTATTTATAATAGGAGAAAATTAGAAGCAGTCTTAATGTCCAAAAGTAGAGGATGGTAAATTTTAGATTCGTATTTTAAAGGCAATATGCCTAATGGTTAAGAATATGAATTCTGAAGACAGACTGGATTTGAATCCTAACTTAACCACTGGTTACTAGCCGTAACTTTGGACAGGGAACATTACTTTCCTTATTTGTAAAATGAGTATCATAGGATTGATAAGAGGAAGGAATGAATTAATGTAAAGCATTTAGAACAATGCCTGGCACACAGTAAGTGTTACATAATTGTTAACTATTAGGAAATACTGTGTATCTAGTTGAAGTGTGACTCCCACCAAGACTAGTGTTTATTAGATGCTACCGAGTGAGTGACCCTATTGTATTTCTTGATTTATGGTAGGGATGTTGTGGTTGTATAGTGCATCATAACACAAAGCATCTACTTTATGAGTATTCATTGGGAAAGTTCTCTTAGATCTTATAACTGGGAAAAGTTTTGCTGTTTCTTTTTTTGTTTTGTTTTTTTTGTTTTTTGTTTTTCTTTTTTTTTTTGAGACGGAGTCTCGCTCTGTCGCCCAGGCTGGAGTGCAGTGGCCGGATCTCAGCTCACTGCAAGCTCCGCCTCCCGCCATTCTCCTGCCTCAGCCTCCCAAGTAGCTGGGACTACAGGCGCCCGCCACCTCGCCCGGCTAGTTTTTTGTATTTTTTTTAGTAGAGACGGGGTTTCACCATGTTAGCCAGGATGGTCTCGATCTCCTGACCTCGTGATCCGCCCGCCTCGGCCTCCCAAAGTGCTGGGATTACAGGCTTGAGCCACCGCGCCCGGCCTATGTGCTGTTTCTTAATAACTGATCTTATTTACCTTTGAACCTCCAGTTGTTGCTCCCTGCCCACCTCTTTTTTTAACCCTGTTTGGAATCTCAGGGCCAAATTTGTGGGCCTCCTCTAGAAAATGCATTGACACATTTAGTCTTTTACTTAGCAACCTTACCTTTGGCTTCATTTTATTTACCCTTTCATCTGGATATATTTATTTTTAAGATTCTGTTGTCTTTTTAGAATTAGGGTAGTAAATAAACAGTTGGCAAAGAGAAAAATTATCCACAGATGGAGGCTTCCATTTTAAATATGGTAGGTTAAAGTCACATTTTACTTGTGTACCTTTCAGAAATTTTGCTAAAAGGACAGTGAAGGGCTTAAGATGCATTAACACAAAAGAACAACAGCAAAAAAACAATGACATACAGAAAGAATTAGAGAGTGTACTGTCTGTGAGATAGAGAGAATTTAACAATTTGGAATCCAGAAAGAAAATAGAGGAATGACAACTGACTGAGTGACCCTGAGAAAGCTTATTAAATATAAGTGCATTTGAGAGTGATAGTATGAAGAAAAGGAACAAGCCAATTCAAGTCACAGAATTCCAGTGAAGCCACAAAGGCTAAGGAATTATATGTATTTGGTGAGGTTTAAATAGGGGTATGAATAGAGAATTGGTTTAAAGCTTATTTAAGAAGCACAGGCTGGGCATGGTGGCTCACGCCTGTAATCCCAGCACTTTGGGAGGCTGAGGTGGGCAGATCACTTGAGATCAGGAGTTTGAGACCAGTCCAGCCAACACGGTGAAACTCCATCTTTACTAAAAGCACAAAAATTAGCCAGGCATGGTGGCAGGCGCCTGTAATCCCAGGTCCTAGGGAGGCTGAGGCATGAGAATTGCTTGAACCTGGTAGGCAGAGGTTGCAGTGAGCCAAGATCTTGCTACTGTACTCCAGCCTGGGCGACAAAGGGAGACTCCATCTTAGGGGGGAAAAAAGTTTAAGAAACACAATGTGTAATCCTCTCTTTCATTTTGTGAAACTGGTTTAATACCACCCCTCCCCTACTCCAAAGAATGGTAGTGTGTTTTCCACCAGTGATTTCTGTTTTCTTAAGAAATAAAACAACTGAAAGATGGGGTTATTGTGTTAAATGAAAACAGCAGAGTTGTGTGAAAGTCTCCAGCAGAGCTTTGAGATCTCCTGTTTTCTCCTACTGTTTGACTTCCAGTATGTTGGCAGCTTTTATCCCTTACAAGCAAGATATTGAAATCGAATCACATTAATAGGAAAGGCCTGATGGTACTGAAAATTGGGATATGTCAGTGAAATGGCTGGGCCTGTGTCCTATCATGCAGGAGTTAAAGTCAGCAGCTTGACAAGACATAGCCATATTCTTAGTCCTTCTGGGCTGCTTTAACAAAATACCATAGACTGAGTAGCATATAAACAATAGAAATTATTTCTCACAGCTCAGGAGGTTGGGAAGTCTAAGATCAATGTGTCAGCATGATTGGGTTCTGGTGAAGACCCTTTTCTGGGTTGCAGACTGCTGACTTCCCACTGGATTTTCACATGGTGGAGAAGGCAGGCTCCTTTGGGCCTCTCCGAGTACTAATCGTATTCATGAGGACTCTGTCCTCATGACCTAGCCACCTCCCAAAGGCCCACCTGTCAATACATTGGGGATTAGGTTTCAAAATAGGAATTCTGCTGAGGGACACAAACATTCAGACCATGGCAGATTTCAGAGAAGAATAGTGGTAACATCCTTGGAAAACCAGGCAATTAAAAAAAACCACACGAGGCAGTTATTTCAGGAAAACCATATATAAAAGAAAGGAAGTAGAGTCATTGTAATGTGATTTAAATGGAAATATTAATATGTACTTACAATGTAACCATGGAATGTTAATATAGCAAAAAGTAAACTGATATAACTATATTACTGTTATATGGGAGGAAGTGTGGATGTGGGATGGAGATTGTGAGGGAACTACATTTTTATCAAGAAATAGCAATCTAAGCATGTTATTTAGAACAAATAGGGTAAATAACAAAGGAAGCTGCTTTAAAAATCAGTTTAAAATGGTTTTTCCTAGTGTGTAGGAATCAAAGATAGAGAAGAATAGGGCAGGGGACTCTATTGTTACTCATTGTATGCCTTGTCAATTTATTTAGAACAATTTGGCTTTTTTCTCCTAAGTATTTCCTAGCAAGCAGAACTTCATTTTAGCAACTGCAACAACAGCAACAACAACAAAAGATTTACGATACTCATGATCCCCAAATTATTCTTAGCTAACTTCAGTAGAGCCCTAAAAGTTGTCTGACAAACCTTTTCTTTTTCTTCACTGGCTGATTCCTTATTTCATTCTTCAACTCAACAATTCTTCTAATCTTTTTCTACTCTTTATAAACTCCACTCCAGACTGCGTTCCTTAATTTTAGTCATTCTTATAAGTTTGTGACACTTCCTCATTTTTGTTTTGTTTTTTAGAGACAATTCTCCACTGATCTCTCATGTTTCTAAACATCCTGTGAGCAGAGACACATATTGCCCTTTTATTCTGGACTATCTATTTAAGGATATTTATATAACAACCAACCTTGTAAGATAGAGACAGTCTTCTGGGAAGTCATGCTTACTGTTCAATATAAATGATTCAAGTTCCCTAAGCTCAGAGTTCCTCCGCTATGATTCAAACGAACTGTAAGTGTAACATCTACCCGATTACCTCCTTGCCACCCTTGTGGGACTTGGGCAAAGGAAATTCAGCAAACATGATCCTATTACTTCCTGTGCTCCTGAAGAGAATTCTTGTCTCTGACTCAATATTATGACTTATTTCAGGATCCATGAAACAGTAATAGGCTAGATTGTTAGCATGAAGGCCGAGAAAAACCTGAGACCTTTCACAGTCCATGATCTTTTAATTTTCATTTCCCTAAAGACTAATGATGTTGAGCATCTGTTCATATGCTTATTTGCATTCCACCTATCATTATGATGCAATATCTATTTGAAATATTTCCCCATTTTTTGTTGTTTTGTTACTGTTATGGTTTAAGTGTTCTTTATATACTCTTGACACAAGTTTTTCATGAAATATAACTTGCAAATATTTTTTCACAATTTATAGGCTTTTCTTTACATTCTCTTGATGTCTTTCAAAGAGTGAATGTTAATAATTTTAGTGAAATCTGATTGATGAATTCTTGCTTTTATGCGCTGTGTTCCATTTGACTTTTAAAGCCATGCACATATATTGCTGTGATTAAATACAGTTTTTAAAACCTGGAAACAGGAGGCACTCTCACTTTAGAGACAGAAATTTCTATCCAAGGAGCAGGAGTACTTAATTTTTCAAAGTTCAAAACAAATATATCTTTAAAAAAATTCTTTTAAATTATTGTGTCGTTGATATGCTACTTTTATCAAATGCATTCATTGCCTTTCATTTAATATCCAGATATTAAGTTATGTTGTAAATTTTGAGCTGAAAGTACGTTTTGTTCTCGTAGATTTGTGGTTGTTTTTACTAATTTGCATTTGAAAAAACCATCTCCTACATTCATTCATTATACAGTTCCTTTAAACTGTGTGCTAGATTGGGTGGGATATAGTACAACCAATTAACACTCTTTGTTAATGCTATTTTAAAAATATAGTCAGCCCTTCCTCTGTAGGTTCTGCACCTATGGATTCAAAATACCACATTGAAAAAAATGACAGTTAAAAAATAAAATAATGCAAATTTAAAAATACTGTATAACACCTATTTATGTAGTATTTACATTGTATTAGGTATTATAAATAGTCTGGAGATGATTTAAAGTATACTATAGGGAGAATGTGCTTAGGGACTTGAGCATGATAGGGAGGTATGTATCCTAGAACCAATGCCTCATGGAAACCAAGGGACAAGTATAATCTGAATTGTGTTATATGTTTTATTTGGACTAATGGAGTGAACCAATCAGAGAGGGGGGCAAAAACCCTCCCTGAGTTTTATATTATTTTTCTTTTTGTTACCATGTACCCTTAGTAAAGACATTTGAGATAATCTAATTCAACCCCCACAATTTACAGGTAAAGAAATTGAGGCCAAAAGATATAAATGGTTTGGCCAAATTCAAGCAGCTACTTAGTGGCAGAGCAGAGACTTTTCATGGTGAAAGTCTTTGTTCAGCTGAATTTTCTACTGTTTTGTTGCTGCCTTTATTGTTAAACATTTAAACAACTATATGAACACCTTTTTTTGTGTGTGCATAGAGAAACTCAAATTAGTTAAAAGATTTAGTTAAGTGGATAAAATAGATTGTCCCTATTACCTGTTAAATGAGTGATTCTGCAAGACTTAAACGTATTTATTTAATAGATTTTTAGTTATTTTTTCTAGCTAAGACCGTCTGTGAAATGGATTGGGATGTTTTATATCTGATTTACTATAAATTTAAATCTGAGCTGCTTGATAAATTATTTTTAAGGTTTTTTTTGTTTTCATTTTGAGACAGGGTCTTGCTCTGTCACCCAGGCTGGAATGCAGTGTATA
Organism: Piliocolobus tephrosceles; assembly: GCF_002776525.5. Taxonomy (NCBI): domain Eukaryota; kingdom Metazoa; phylum Chordata; class Mammalia; order Primates; family Cercopithecidae; genus Piliocolobus; species Piliocolobus tephrosceles. The sequence continues at coordinate 115,402,443 of NC_045439.1, forward strand.
GTCATAGCTCACTGCAGCCTCAACCTCCTGGGCTCAAACAATCCTCCTATCCCAGCCCCCTGAGTAGCTGAGACTATAGGCACATGACACCATACCCAGCTAATTTTTTTTTTTTGAAGGTGGGTTTCACTATGTTGCCCAGGATGGTCTTGAACTCTAGGCTCAAGCGGTCTCCCCCCATTCACCTCCCAAAGTGCTAGGATTACAGTTACGAAGCACTGTTCCTGGCCCCACCTGATAAACTTTGGTATTTACTGTTTTAGTCCTCAAACATTTAGACCAAACTGTAAGAGGTTGTAGTTATACGAAATACTAAGTTTCAGTTGCTCATTTATGATGGCTTTATTTTGAGAACTAATATGTGTTTGAGTATCTAATACTATAGCATTTTATTTTGTTGTGGTAATTACCTAAAATATTTTGTACAATGAACTTTGGAGAAAGTCAGCAGAGAATAATTACTTTTATTTCAGTTGTAGAACATAAATCTTTCAAACTTTTTTTCTTGAATAAAGTCCTGAGAGTAGGTAGTCATTCAAATCTCTTTAGTTTTAAGAATTGATTTAAAATGGGAACCAGAAAGAAATATTAGAATCAACCATTGGAATAGTTGGATTCATCTTTTTTCCTTTGCACAGGTCCTCTGGTGATGTTCTGGAGACATTCAATTTCTTAGAAAATGCTGATGACAGTGATGAAGAAGAGGAAAATGACATGATTGAAGGCATCCCAGAAGGAAAAGACAAACATCGGATAAATAAACACAAGGTAGGAATTAGCTTTTATATTCTTATTAGCTATATAGTCATATAGTTGGAATAGGAATTTTTTTTTGCGTGTGTGCTATTACCATTTTTTAAAAAAATTATACTTTAAGTTCTAGGGTACCTGTGCACAATGTGCAGGTTTGTTAAATATGTATACATGTGCCATGTTGGTGTGCTGCACCCATTAACTTGTCATTTACATTAGGTATTTCTCCTAACGCTATCCCTCCCCACTCCCCCCACCCCACGACAGGCCCCGTTGTGTGATGTTCCCCTTCCTGTGTCCAGGTGTTCTCATTGTTCAATTCCCACCTATGAGTGAGAACATGCGGTGTTTGGTTTTCTGTCCTTGTGATAGTTTGCTGAGAATGATGGTTTCCAGCTTCATCCATGTCCCTACAAAGGACATTAACTCATCCTTTTTTATGGCTGCATAGTATTCCATGGTATATATGTGGCACATTTTCTTAATCCAGTCTATCACTGATGGGCATTTGGATTGGTTCCAAGTCTTTGCTATTGTGAATAGTGCCGCATTAAACATACGTGTGCATGTGTCTTTATAGGTGCATGATTTATAATCCTTTGGGTATATACCCGGCAATGGGATGACTGGATTAAATGGTATTTCTAGTTCTAGATCCTTGAGGAATTGCCACACTGTCTTCCACAATGGTTGAACTAGTTTACAGTCCCACCAACAGTGTAAAAGTGTTCCTGTTTCTCCACATCCTCTCCAGTGCCTGTTGTTTCCTGACTTTTTAGTGATCTCCATTCTAACTGGTGTGAGATGGTATCTCATTGTGGTTTTGATTTGCATTTCTCTGATGGCCAGTGATGATGAGCATTTTTTCATGTGTCTGTTGACTGCATAAATGTCTTCTTTCAAGAAGTGTCTGTTCATATCCTTTGCCCACTTTTTGATGGGGTTGTTTGATTCTTTTCTTGTAAATTTGTTTAAGCTCTTTGTAGATTCTGGATATTAGCCCTTTGTCAGATGGATAGATGGCAGAAAATTTCTCCCATTCTATATGTTGCCTGTTCACTCTGATGGTAGTTTCTTTTGCTGTGCAGAAGCTCTTTAGTTTAATTAGATCCCATTTGTCATTTTGGCTTTTGTTGCCATTGCTTTTGGTGTTTTAGTCATGAAGTCCTTGCCCATGCCTGTGTCCTAAATGGTATTGCCTAGGTTTTCTTCTAGGGTTTTTATGGTCTTAGGTCTAACATTTAGGTCTTCAATCCATCTTGAATTAATTTTTGTATAAGGTGTAAGGAAGGGATTCAGTTTCAGCTTTCTACATATGGCTAGCCAGTTTTCCCAGCACCATTTGTTAAATAGGGAATCCTTTCCTCATTTCTTGTTTTTGTCAGGTTTGTCAAAAATCAGATGGTTGTAGATGTGTGGTATTGTTTCTGAGGGCTCTCAGAGGTCTATATCTCTGTTTTGGTACCAGTACCATGCTGTTTTGGTTACTGTAGCCTTGTAGTATAGTTTGAAGTCAGGTAACGTGATGCCTCCAACTTTGTTCTTTTGGCTTAGGATTGCCTTGGCAATGCGGGCTCTTTGTTGGTTCCATATGAACTTTAAAGTAGTTTTTTCCAATTCTGTGAAGAAACTCATTGGTAGCTTGATGGGGATGGCATTGAATCTATAAATTACCATGGGCAGTATGGCCATGTTCACGATATTGATTCTTCCTATCCATGAGCATGGAATGTTCTTTCATTTGTTTGTGTCCTCTTTTATTTCGTTGAGCAGTGGTTTGTAGTTCTCCTTGAAGAGGTCCTTCACATTCCTTGTAAGTTGGATTCCTAGGTATTTTATTGTCTTTGAAGCAATTGTGAATGGGAGTCACTCATGATTTGGCTCTCTATTTGTCTGTTATTGGTGTATAGGAATGCTTGTGATTTTTGCACATTGATTTTGTATCCTGAGACTTTGCTAAAGTTGCTTATCAGCTTAAGGAGATTTTGGGCTGATACAATGGGGTATTCTAAATATACAATCATATCATCTGCAAACAGGGACAATTCGACTTCCTCTTTTTTCCTAATTGAATACCCTTTATTTCTTTCTCCTGGCTGATTGCCCTGGCCAGAACTTCCAACACTATGTTGAATAGGAGTGGTGAGAGAGGGCATCCCTGTCTTATGCCAGTTTTCAAAGGGAATGCTTCCAGTTTTTGCCCATGGAATAGGAATTTTTTAGATGTCTTAAGTTACATTGGGAGTGATTGATCATCTTTATTTTACATATCGTTTAAAAGTTTTATGTGGTCAGCTCTTTTTGCGTTACACACATAGATTAGGAATTGTTTGCTGTATTATTCACTAAATGGGCAAGAAAAGGTCTGTATTTATAGGACTAGTCCATTGATATTGAAACCTTTTTAAAGCGATGCCCTTTCTACTTCTGCCACAATTGAGAATTGCTGCTGAAGTTTGTCTCTTCATGTACGGCACACCAGTGATAAATTAACTGAAGTTGCAATAGGAATACTTCCACCCTGGGTGAGGGAGTAATCTATGAATTATAAATAAGTTTCAACAGTCTTGTTTTTTAGTAAGGAATAATAAAAATTCACTTTTACTCATAACCTAAGAAACAGGTTTATCTATTTTAGTGATTTGAGGGGCTAGCTATAGAAGCCAAAGTCAAGTTGATCATCCATTCGTGAATTACCAGAGTAGTGTACAGTAGTATTTCAACAGGTGGGTAGGTTTAATTGTTGGTATTTGTGATTTTACAGTAATGTAAGAAAAAAATGACAATGTTCCACAAAAGTTTCTGGTCTACAAAATTAGTTTTCAGTTTTTTTTGACACATTCTATATGTATAACGTCTATTTGAGTGAATAGGGATTTTGATCCTTTTTATTTTTATTTTTTGTTCTGAAAGGTAAAGCACTATTATAATTATCACAGCTATGAACTTAAATTAGTTACTATGCCATATCTCTATAAGTCAAGGACTAAGCATGCAGTTTCCCATTTATGAGGTCAATTCAACATAACATATCAGAATTCAAATAAGTGACTGGTTCTTTAATGGAGGACTAACTGTGAATGTACTGTAATTTAAGAAGGTAACTGTTCTTGATGATTAGCACTTAAACCATTTTTAGTGCCACATTACTTAGATCATTCTTGGCATAGCACTGTTGAACCATTTAGCTAAAGTATAATTTGGGATTTGTGAATTACATGGGAAATCTAAAATTTTGGATCCAAGTAATTTTAAAATGGGTGTGTACATGTAGTTATGTGACGATATTAAAGCATCCCTTTTCCATTTAGGATAAAAGTAATTCTTGGTTTATATTCTATTTACAGATAGGTAATGAAGGTTTAGCTGCCGACCTAACTGACGATCCTGATACTGAGGAAGCACTGAAAGAATTTGATTTTTTAGTGACTGCTGAAGATGGTGAAGGAGCTGGAGAAGCACGGAGTTCGGGGGATGGCACAGAATGGGGTAAGATCATAAAGAAATAGGGGGTGGGAGGAAATCTAGCCCTTAATGATGGGTTATTATTAAATATTTTATGTGGAATGTGTGTATCAGTGTATGGTGGCAGTTAAACTGAGAGCAAGGGAAAGTGGTATTGAATAATAGCAACGTATTTTGTACCAATTTATTTAAATTTGGTGACTAAACTGTTTGATATATATGGCTTTTGGTGGATTTTGATTTTTAGAATTTGTCTGGATTTAAAGTTGAAACATTTAATTGATTTGGAAATCCAAATTCTTTCCCTTTAGTAGATTTTTAAAAATGTATGTATTCAGTTTTGAACATTCCCATTGTTTAATTTGATATTCTAGATTTAGGAAGATTTAACACTCAGTGTGTCCATATAGTGTTATCTGACTAATTACCAAGAAAGAATAAAGCTACTCATCCTGAGTTATAGCTCTATATTGAGCACAATTTAATGAAGATACTACACTTTATTACCTATAATATTCAGTGTGCAAAATGTTAGGGACTAAACTTTGGAAGTGGTACATTGTGCTAATAATGATTCAGCCATAACTAAGAGAAAACCATTCTCTATCTGTACATGGTTAAAAACCCCATTAGGAGGTAAAATACGTGTAAAAATTGTTTTAAATGAATAGCTGACATCCTTAATGTTTTTCCTAATAAATACGTTCATGCTTTCCCCATTTAATATCGGCATATTGTCTGGTAGGTAGAATAAAGTGTGTTTACTGAGCTTTGTTGGAGAAGGTTATTATTTATTTATTTTATTATTATTATTATTATTTTTGAAATGGAGTCTTGCTCTGTCGCCAGGCTGCAGTGCAGTGGTGCAATCTTGGCTCACTGCAACTTCGCCTCCCAGGTTCAAGTGATTCTCCTACCTTGGCCTCCCGAGTAGCTGGGACTACAGGTGTGCACCACCACACCAAGCTAATTTTTGTATTTTTAGTAGAGGCGAGGTTTTACCATGTTGGCCAGGATGGTCTCGATCTCTTGACCTCGCGATCCACCGGCCTTGGCCTCCCAGGGTGCTGGGATTAGAGGCATGAGCCACCGCGCCTAACCTGGAGAAGGTTATTTTAATGCATCAAAGTTTTGCTTAATTACAAGCAAGAGGAATAATCACTAGATTTTTTTTTTAAACTACTTTGATAGCAAACACTTGGCTTTTAAAAGATGCCTCAGTTATGTGTTTAAACCAAATATTGCTAATAGCAAGAGAGAAAAAACCTAATATATAGTACATTTATTGACTATCTTGATATAAAAAAGTGAATCAAGTACTTAAAAGATTTGAATTTTGCCACCAGTTTTCTTATTATAGTTCTTAAGCATTATTTTCAGACCTTCACTTCTTTCTTCTTCTAAATGGAAATAGAAGAGACACATTAATTCAAACATGAGAAAACTCCACAATTACCTTCTAGACTACATTTTTGTACTTACTATTTGAAAATGATTGTGTTTTAGAAGAGTACCTTTCTTCAAAATCAGCGTTGCTCAGGAGAAACAGTAAAAATATTTAACTTTTCTTTCAGCTTCTCTGTGCAGACATTCAATGTTGGAAATACCTTTTTCCAGTAATTTCAAAAGTATTGCTTTTTTCCTGATTGTTTTGTAATTATATAAATATATAATTATTTTGTAATACAAGTGTGTTTTAGAAAACTTAGAACCTACAAATACATGCGAAGATGAGTATTTTTTATAAGTATGTGTATATATATTTACTTATTTAGTAAAATAAGGAGTTTTCTCAATGTTGATTTGTAATGCACACTTTTCACTTAATACATGGTTCTTCTGCATCCCCTCCCCCCCCCTTTTTTAAACAGGATCTCACTTTGTTGCCCAGGCTGGGGTGCCATGGTGCAGTCTTGGCTCACTGTGACCTTCACCTCCCAGGCTCAAAGGGTCTCCCACCTCAGCCTCCTGAATAATTGAGACCACAGGCGTGTGACCACACCTGGCTAATTTTTGCCTTTTTTTTTTTTTTTTTTTGGTAGAGACTGAGTTTGGCCATGTTGCTCAGGCTAGTCTTGAACTCCTGGACTCAAGCAATCTGCCTGCCTTGGCCTCCCAAACTACTGGGATTACAGGCATGAGCCACCATGCCCAATCAGCATCATTTTTAGTAGCTGGATAACATTCTGTCAATAATGTGCCATGATTTTATTTAACCAGAGCCCTATGATGCACATTTAGATTATTTTCATTAAAAAGAAAATGATCAAAATATTTATCGAGTATCTTTTTAGCTAAATCTTGACACATACTTATTCCTGTTTCCTTAGCCTAAAGTTGCTAGAAATTTAGTCAAAAGGATAAAGAAAAATTCAGGAATGTAATTGGTATGGAATGGCATTATTTCTTTGATAATAGTTCCCATATTATGTACAACTGATTGGTCCTTCTGTCTGAAGACTTTTGATTGTAGAGCAGAGTTTTAAGACAACTCTCAATACTTTGCTTTTTACTATCATTATTTGATAGTGCCGGTGTCTCCTATGTAAGTGGAAATAATCAGAAAGGTCTCTTCCAGACAAGACGGAAATATTATCTTTAAAACATTTTAAGTTCTTGATGAAGGAAAATAACTCATTTAAGTACAAGATGGTTCAAATAGTTTTTTTCTGTGAGAAATGAAAACTGTCAAGTGATTTATGCAGTGTTTCCAGAGTTCTTCATCTCTACTCAACAAGATGTCATAGTCATTTTTTCCAAAGCAAAGACGATGAATATGCAAACACTCTTTATATTTATGGAATTCGTTTTCTAAAAAATTGAATATATTTATAAATAGGAAAGTGGTAGCTTTCAGATTTTTTTTTCTTTTTTTTTTTTTGAGACAGTGTCTCACTCTGTTACCCAGACTGGAGTGCAATGTAACGGTCTCGGCTCACTGCAACCTCCGCCTCCCGGATTCAAGTGATTCTCCTGCCTCAGCCTCCAGAGTAGCTGGGATTACAGGCGTGTGCCACCATGCCCGGCCAGTTTTTCTATTTTTAATAGAGACAGGGTTTCACCACGTTGGCCAAGCTGGTCTTGAACTCCTGACCTCAGGTGATCCACCTGCCACGGCCTCCCAAAGTTCTGGGATTACAGGTGTGAGCCATGATGCCCAGCCCAGATTTGAATTATTGAGTAAAAGAGCACTGATTTTTTAAAAATGTAAGTCTTGTCTTAATGAAACATACTCTGTAGTCCTTACATTAGAGAATCTGGTTTTTATTTTGTATATTAGCAATCGACAATTAACTTTGTTATCTCTGACTTTGAATTTTTTTTTTTATCTTATGAAACCACTGCCTTCTGGCAAGCTTTCTAACTCTCTTTTCACTGTCATCTATGTTAGATAGTCTGAGTTTAATATTAGTGATTTTTAGTTCTTCTAATTATCAAAAACAATAGTTGGCATTTCTATTTTGCTTTTTCTTTCATGGAGACTAGGCATTTTAAGAATGTTCATTTATTGTCTCCTATCTTTGAAACTGATCTGTAGAGATTTATAGAACTACAAAATACGATTAGCACCTGAATGTTCGTACTTAAGTATAATGGATAAAGTATAAGTACATGCATAAAGTTAGTTACAAATTTATGCTACAGTTAATAGATGTGTATAATTCCTCTGCTTTGGTAATCAGAATTACCATAGTAGAATTTCATGTTTTTGTGGGTTTGAGCTGTCAGGAGTCAACTTTCTTATGCATATTTGTGTTTTCTTTTAGACATAAAAGTTACCGTAAATGATTCAACCTCATTTCTTGGTATTTTTTCCCCCTAGATTTTTTAAAAACAGGATTAATATGTAGAAGATTATGCTGCCTCTTCCCTTTTGTTCTTATCTGTTTCTTATAAGCAATATCAAACAGCTGTTACTTACCAGGCAAGTTTCAGGATGTTGTTTTTGCACATATGCATTCACCAACCTGTTCTTTGCACTGCCTAAATTTACCTTTGTTTTCTAGATTTGAGATTATCTTGCAAGTAATATTTTTTCCTTAAGTTTATCCTTTTTTTATTCTCTATGCATTTTCACTCCACTCTCTTTGTCAACATTAGAGCTGTTCACAGTTTTATTCTCTCTACACAGGTCTTTTAGAAAACTGTTTGGCTCTTATTAAATTTTTCTCTTCTATCTGATTTCCTATATAAACTTTATACAACTTAAGTTTTTTTGGTCTCTTTGAGGTTTAAAAAATATTTGCTTATAATGTATCAATTTGTCTTGCTTTAAGTAGTTGAAATTAAGAATTGTTAATTCATTAAGATGAGTGCAAATGATTAATTGTTGAGATCCCGTTTTTCTTAGTATATTCAATAAGTTTACAGAAGGATTCCTGATGCAGTGTAGTTTTCAGGAAACTTCATGATTTGAGTACATGTGAATTGAGTAAAGTGTATTTTCTCTTTACAACTGTATTACAAACAGCATTACAATTTGTGGATTTGACAGATAATCTTAGGTGTAAGTTTTAGTCATGAGTAACTTAGTTTCAAGTAATTCAAGTTAGCAAATTAATTTAAAGCTTAGGATTTAGCTTTTCACATACTGACCACCTGTGATCATAGGTGGTCTAACCATCAGGGAAAAAGTTACGACAATTGTAGCAGGAAAAACTCAAGGTACAGTAAATATTTGCATTTCTGTGTGCCATTCAAATATGAGAATTTCTTAAGTTTGGTACGTATAACAGTCTATAAAGGAAGAGAACGGCTTTTTATGTCTGCTTTATAGATTAAGTCAGTGAGGCCTAGGGTGGCTCTTACAAAACTTGTGAGCCAGAATATACTGAATTATCAAAAACTTAACAAGTCAGGGTGTTAAACTTCCTTATAACGTGGCTGTTTTAAAACCACACAAAGGAAGGAAAAATCCTCAATATTTAAAATAAGTCTCAAAGACTTAATTATTTTTATGCTGCCTCTTTTTAATGCTGTTTTTCCTCTAGTTGACTTTGAGTAAATTTTCTCAGGCACAAGTATTTAGTTAAATATGGATTTATTATTCAGCTAAAATAGCTGATGTAGCTTTAGTAGATGTACAGCAATGTATGTTTTCACTTCTCCATGCTGATCACTACTTTTATCCTGAAAAAAAAAATCAATTTTAGAAAAATTCTTCAGTGGAATTTGAGTTTTGTTTTTTTGTTTTTTGTTTTTGTTTTTTTTGTTTTGTTTTTGTTTTTTTGCTAATCTTAGTTGTAGACCAATGGAAGAAGGTAATGAGATGTTGAACTGTTTGGGTGGGTGGGGGCAGAGGTGGGACTTTCTGAATGCTTTGTATGGATTATTCAAGACATTGTATTTTTCAACTTATGTGTATTATATTGGACTAGAATGCCTCTCCATTAGTACAGTTAATCCTGTGCATGCAGAATCAGTATGACAGAAGGTGCATGAATATTTTCATCAATGAAACAGCACTTAACTTTCTAGCTTGCACTTTTCCGAGTAGTTCGCATGTATTTCATTCATTTGCTTTTATGATGCTGGCTGAGTAATTTTTTATTAACATTTTTATAAAGATGCAGTGATCTATTTTTATAACATTAGATTTCTAATGTCAGTCTATTGAATGAATGATAACCTTCAAATTTGTGGTTCATGAAAATGAAGCACTATTTAACTGTTGATATTAAATGTTTAGAAACTTATGACATGGGCATTTAGAGTTTGAGTTGTGAATACCAGAACTGAGACTGCACCTTTAAAGTATTTTGAGTATATGCTATTAGTACATTTTTTTATGATTATGTAAAGCTATAACAGTTTACTGCCAACAGCTTGCATTGCCAACTGCTGATTTTTTTTCTTTTAATAATATGCTGCATGTAGATAAAGATGACCTCTCCCCAACTGCTGAGGTTTGGGATGTAGACCAGGGACTAATAAGTAAACTGAAGGAACAGTACAAGAAGGAACGAAAGGGGAAGAAAGGGGTGAAGAGTAAGTGCAGATTCTGACTATTATAATTTTTGTATACCAATAATTAAGAAAAAAATTATTCAATTCTGTTTTTTTGTGTAACTTAATTTTTTGTTTCAAAAAGGGGGCAACTAACTTTAAACTTTGTCTGTTGTATAATTGAAATTTGTTTGTATATAATTTAGGATGTGTTATCGATCAAGTAGGAAATCATTTAAAATATATGGGAAAGGTAAAGGATTTTGAGGATTGTTTTTAAGCTTTAAAAACTTTACCAAATTGTTAGGAATATTGGCATTGGAATAAAAAATAAAAATTTGTTCAAAAGGGAGAAAAGTATAAATTTCTCCATTTTTGATACATAGAGTGTAGCGATAAACAACTCATATCCAGATTACATTTCTTAGTTTGGGAATCCTTACCTACAGTGAGTAGGAAAGCCCTTTCTGTAGTTTCTGCTTTCTGGTCTTAATCCAACCACAAACAACAGCAGCAGCAAGAGGAATCTCTTGGGTAGTATTTTTTGGCTACTGTGGTGAAGGAGACCAGGAGTGGGAGGTTAGTGGTGACACTAGGGTTTGTTTAGTTATTGCTGGGTGTCTTGGTGCCTGGATGTATTTTTCACTGTGTTGTATATTAACCAATTTACTTATTAAAATATAAATCCGCTACAGTACCTCTCTTAAAGTAGCAATTCATTTCCATTTGGTGGTGCAAACTTAAAAGTTGCTACATAAAAATATCTTCAGATCTACGACTGTTAACTAGAGAGACTTGAAACTTATTTTGGGACTCTTTTCAACTGGCCATTGACCCCTCCTAGTCTAACATTTTGACTATATAAAGGAGAAAATAGTGTGAGAAAAAGGCAAAAACGATACAGACATTCTTTTTGTGTTTCTTTGGTGACAAATACATTAATATATAAAATGGCAAGTGTAATAGAAACGTGCGAGTTTCTTTCAGTAAAACCTCTTTTGAGTGATTTCATTTGCTGTGGAGGCTAATAAGTGAAGTTTTGGGGGTTTCACCTGTTACACAATTTTCTTTTATAACTTTATGATAGCTTTTGTTATTGCGTGTGAATTAAAAAACTATATAGTGAACTGCTTATTGTATTTAAAAACATTTGATACTGGGCTGGGGTTGTGTTTAGTTCTAACATTGTTTACCTATAATGCAAGCATTTTGAGTATAAAAGTACGTTTGCATGATTGACTATTTTAGAATAGACAAAATGACATTAGAATTTTTGGGTTTAATTTTTTTTTTTTTTTTTTTTTCCTGGATGCAGTCTCACTCTGTCGCCCAGGCTGGAGTGCAGCGGCGCAATCTCGGCTCACTGCAGCCTCCGCCTCCTGGGTTCAAGCGATTCTCCGGCCTCAGTCTCCTGAGTAGCTGGGACTACAGGCACATGCCACCATGCCTGGCTAATTTTTTGTATTTTTAGTAGAGACGGGGATTTACCACATTAGCCAGGATGATCTCAATCTCCTGACTTCGTCATGATCTGCCTGCCTTGGCCTCCCAAAGTGCTGGGATTACAGGCATGAGCCACTGTGCCCGGCCTAGGGTTTAATTTTTTTTTTTTTTTTTTAAGAAATAAAGTAGTTCATTTTACTAGTGGATTGCTTATTTTATATATAGTATCAGAAACTGACTTAATCTGCAGAAGATTTTTTTTTGGGAAATATTAGGTAATGTTGCTTCTAATTTAAGATGGAAGTATCCCATTTTCCCCCTCTGATAGACTATATCTTTTTGAGTTCTACAAATAAGATGTAAGTCAAGATCTTTTTTAGTTGTTGCTTTTAAACTTTTCTTAATAATATTTTTAATTAAAAAAAGTATGTTTAAGTGTGTTTAAGAAATATTAGAAACAGATAAACTAAAGCTGAATTTTTAACCCCTTATACAAATTTTAATTTTTTTAGAACCCAGTTTGGAGTGCAGTAGTGCAAATTATAGCTCACTGTAGCCTTGAACTCTCCTGCCCTCAAGATATCTTCCCACCTCAGCCTCCTGAGTAGCTGGGACTATAGGCACGTGCCACCACACCTGGCTAATATTTTATTTTTAAAATTTTTTTGTAGAGATGGGGTTTCTCTGTATTGCCCAAGCTGGTCTCGAACTCTTGGCTTCAGGCCGTTCTTCCACCTCAGCTTTTCAGAGTGTTAAGATTATAGGCATGAGCCACCATGCTCGGCCTTATGTTTTTTTTTAATTGGACCTTAATACACACAATATTATGATTTGCCTACTACCATCATAGAAAACATCATTTTATGTCAGCAAATAATTCCTTTGTATATGTTTGTGATTTTTTTTTTCTTTCCAAACAACAGAGAGGAACCCAGTATGTGAAATGGATGAAAGTGAACTTCTTTTATTGAATCAGTACCTGGAGACCCCAAATTCATAACTTAAGGCTTTCATGTCTCAATAACATCTTACTATCTAGATGGGTATTCTGTTATTCAGCCCATTCCACTCTAATTTTGATTTCATATCTGTTTTTTCAAAAAAATGAATTTTGCTTATATAATCATCAACATAACACATGCTTGTTATTCAGATAATATAAGAAGTATACAGGAACATAAAGAAAAACTATAAAAATCACCTGCAATCCTACCACTCAGAGACTATTTGGCATATATTCATCCATCTTTTCTTAAAAGTCTATATACACAAAACCTCCTTCTTAATATTTTAACTAGAATATTATTGTTGTAATTTAACTCATTATTTCTTAATGTTTCACAGTCATTTAAAATACAATTTTTGTGGATGTAACTTAGCTTCCATTAGTTAAACCTGTAGATTTGTTTCTAATTTTTAAACATTTTTTAAGTATTACTGTCTTTAAGGCTACTAATGTAAGTAGATATAGGGATAAGGTCTCTAGCTAAGTGTCTCAGGAAAGATAATTGAGAAATAAATTATGTTTCTTTTTTATGCTTCCTTTATGAAATTTTGTAAACTAAAAAATTTTTGCTCTTGAATACAGAATTCAGTGTGAAAATGTTGGCTCTGAATCCTTGCCATGAAAATAGAGTTTAAGAAAGTAAAAACTTTTTTTCCTGTTTATAGATCACAAACTTCTAATGATCTTAATTCAAATAACTCATCGTGTTAATACTAAGATATAATTTTACATGAAAAGGTAATTCATGAATTTCTTAGCATTTCTATTATCTAGCCCATATTGTTATTCTGATGTTCTCTTTAGGTAGCTTTGTACAAGTTAGAATAATTCATTATCTGTAGTCTTTTGATTTCTTAAAAATTTTTTTTTTTGCTTATAAATGACACATAATTATAAATATTTATGGGACACAGTATGACATTTTAATATATTTAAACATTGAATAATGAAAATCAGAGTAGTTAGCATATTCATCATTTCTCTGTGGTTACAGCACTCATACCCTTTTTTTCTAGCTATCTTGAAATATAGAATTATCTTGAAATATATCATTAGCTATAGTCACCCTACTGTATAATTGAACCAGAACTTATTCTACCTATGTAAATGTAAATTTGTATACATTTACCAACCTTGATTTTTTTCTTTATTCCAGAATTTGTTAATAAGTCACACCTACTGAATTAGTATAAGCTTCTACAGGTTTTTCACTGCAACGTCTTAGAGGGAAGAAAACTATTTGCTGACTTTACCATATGGAATCAGCAGATGTAATCCAGTATTTTTTCTTTTTCTTTTTTTTTTGGAAGGGAAAGAGAAAAATGGCAAGAATGCTGACTTTTTAACTTTGTAAAGACCCATTCAAGATTTGACTTTTAAATGGAAAGGCTTCTAAAATCAAGTGCTAAATTAAAGTTTCTGTGTCTTCCAGCTTGTTCACTGTATCCCACTCTTCCTTTTTTTTTTTACCCTGCCCCCTGCAAGAGGAAAAGGGGTTAAAAGTGACAGCCATGCCTTGGAATGTAGACCCACTTCAGTATTTCCTTCTCACTAAGTGAGTTATACAATATAATTGAGATGTACTTTATCTTATTAATACTCTTAAGAGTCAATACCATGAAACTAAAGAGGCTTGATGCAGTTATTTTCGTCTCAGGCTTCACACGGTTAAGCTTTCTTTTCCTTTTAACGTTTTTTTTTTTTTTTTTTTTTTTTGAGACGGAGTCTCGGTGTCACCCAGGCTGGAGTGCAGTGGCCGGATCTCAGCTCACTGCAAGCTCCGCCTCCCGGGTTTACGCCATTCTCCTGCCTCAGCCTCCCGAGTAGCTGGGACTACAGGCGCCCGCCACCTTGCCCGGCTAGTTTTTTGTATTTTTTTAGTAGAGACGGGGTTTCACCATGTTAGCCAGGATGGTCTCGATCTCCTGACCTCGTGATCCGCCCATCTCGGCCTCCCAAAGTGCTGGGATTACAGGCTTGAGCCACCACGCCCGGCCACCTTTTAACTTTTTATTTTGACATAATTTCTTACTTAAGAAAATTTTGTGAGAATAGTACAGAGAATTCCATATACTTTTCACCCAGGTTGCCCACCAAATGTTAACACTTTACCACACTTGCTTTTTCCTTTCCTTTCTGTAAATATATTCTTTTTTATTTATTTATTTTTTGAAACAGGCTCTCTGCTTCCCCAGATGGAGTGCAGTAGCACATCGTAGCTCACTGCAACCTCAAACTCCTAGGCTCAAGCAGTCTTTCCACTCCCACCTCCCAAGTAGCTGGGACCACAGGTGTGCACCACTATGCCTGGCTAACTTTTACATTTTTTAATAGACAAGATCTCTGTATGTTGCCTGGGCAGGTCTCAAACTCATGGCCTCAGTGATCGTCTCACCTCAGCCTCCCAAAGCATTAAGATTTCAGGCATGAGGCTGGGTGCAGTGGTTCATGCCTATAATCCCAGCACTTTGGGAGGCCGAGGCGGGCAGATCACCTGAGGTCAAGAGTTTGAGATCAGCCTGGCCAACATCGTGAAACCTTGTCTCTACTAAAAATAGAAAAAAAAATTAGCTGGGCGTGGTGGCTCACACCTGTAGTCCCAGCTACTTGGGGAGGCTGAGGCAGGAGAATCACTTGAACCGAGGAGACGGAGGTTGCAGTGAGCCAAGATCGCGCCACTGCACTCCAGCCTGGGCGACAGAGGGAGACCATCTCAAAAAAGAAAAAAAAAGAAAGGTTTCAGGCATGAGCCACTGTACCTGGCCATGTATTTTTTTTTTTCTTTTTTTTGAATAGTTCAGAAAAGTAAGTTATAGACATGTTGCTCTTTAAATATATTAGTATGTATTTAAACAAAGACATTCTGGTGTATGACCATAGTACAGTCATGAAAATCAAGAAATAAACTTTGATGCAATACTAATATCTAAGCTAAAACTCAGTTTTCTTTCACTTTTTAATAATTTCTCTTTTCTGTAATTTGGGAGGAGCTTGAAGTGAATCTTTTGTAAAAATGTTGGGCTGATAGCATTTTTCTAACTTTTTAAGGTCTCCATTTGTGCTGTATTTTATGTCGTAGTAAAAACATGTAAATCAATGATTAAAAATTACACAGTGTGAACGAAGCATCTGAAATATGGAGGCTTTAGTTAGAAGCGGCTAAAACTCTTTTAAGACTTTCTTTGATATTTGTTATTCCTTTTCAACATGGACAGTTTAAACTGTGGATTATAATAATGTATTTTCCTTTGATAGGAGCCATTATTCTTATAGCCTGTTGTTACTCTTAAGCTATATTATACCTATAAAATTTAAACTTAACCAATAAAAGATTATTTCATTTCCTTTCTTGAAAAGATGTATAGGCTTTCCCCATTTTAAAAATTCACATTTTGGGAATATGTGTTTGCATTCCTGGTTCTTAGTGAGTGGATTTATCTTAATTTTCCTAATTATTCTCATTTATCCTAACTTTTCTGTCTCTTCTATGTATAGAATATGATTTTTTTTGCTATTTCCCTTCTTTCCTTTACTGGCATTGCAGAATTGCTGTGCACCTTCTGGCCTGATTATCAATACATTTGAAACGGGGAAGTCTTGTAACTTTTTCAGCATTTCTTAAAAATCATAAGTGAGCTCCCCCAAGTCATTTTCTAATTTTTATTTTTAAAGTTTTGTATTAATATTTGTCGTTTGCTATTCCAGATCCAAGAAAACATGTTGTCAACAGGAAATCCAGTTTTTTAAAGTGTGACTTGAAGCCAGATATCCAAAATTAGGCATTTGAATACATTTAAGAAGAAATTACTCTTAAGTAGGCTTTTAAAAACACCTTTGCTCACACTACAAATTATCTGTGATGAGTAAGCTACTTCCGTTTAGCACATAGTACTAATTCGAAGAGCTCACAGAATAGTTATATTCTCTCTCCTCCCTCAAAGACAAAAACAAAATTGTTTCATAGAAAAGAGATGTTATTTTCAACTAGGCATGTGGTTTTATGTTTCTGACTTTAATTTTACTCTTTAAAAACAAACTATTCATGTCCTTTAACTCGGGATTTTTTTCTTTCAAGAAAATAACTTAGGTATTTTGCCTAGGATCAGAATGTATCAGATTGATACTCTTTAATCAGTACACTTTTTAAAATGGAAGAGTCATTTTGCAGCTGAAGTTATTTTTTCTTATTATTGTGATCTCATATTTATTTAAGACAACAGTTGTCATGTGAAAGCTTTAATTATAGAAAACAGAACAGATCTAGCAAACACGACTTAACTAAATAAGCTTATCTTTTCCAGATTGCCTCCTAACAGTTTTGCTTCAGAATATAAAAGTTGATCAACAAAGGGAGGGCTTATTTGAGAAAGGGAAAATGTTAGATTTATTCAAAAGTACTATTTTACTTACAGTGATAGAGAGCATAGGAAGATAAATTTCATGGCATGAGCGTGTATATGTTAGAGTGGAATTTGAAAACGTAACAGTAGTCTATAGTTTGGCTTACACATGGCATAATTAGTATGTTTTTCATTGTGTCAGTCTGTTTAGAGGATTATGCATTTATATAGGACTTTGTTAAGAAGTAGGTGGGTTGTTTTCACAGTAGTAGAAAAGTTTTTCTAGCTGGGCACGGTGGCGCATGCCTGCAATCCTAGCACTTTGGGATGCTTAAGAGAGAGGATTGCTTCACCCCAGGAGCTCAATACCAGGCTAGGCAGCATGGTGAGACCATCTCTACAAAAATAGAAAATACAAAAATTAGCTGAGTGTGGTAGTACATGACTGTGGTCCCAGCTACTCTGGAGACCGAGGTAGGAGGATTGCCTGAGTCTAAGAGTTCAAGACCAGCCTGGACAACATGGTAAGACCCTGTCTCTATAAAAATATTTTTAAAATTAGTCAAGCTTGGTGGTATGTGCCTGTGGTCCCAGCTACTGGGCAGGCTGAAGTGGAAGGATCACTTGAGTCCGGGAGGTCAAGAGCCAAGGAGATCAAGGCTGTAGAGAGCCATGTTTGTGTCACTGCATTCTAGCCTGAGTGACAGGGCAAGATCTTGTCTCAAAAATAGTAACAAAAATTAAAAAATAAAAGTTTTTCTTGCTGTAAGAATTAGAAAAAGTATTTGTACTTGTATAAATTTCAGTTTTTGTTTAATTAGTGCTTAATGGGCCTTCAAATATGCCTTTAAATATTGATATTAATATTGTCTAGTATCCTATTATACCCCTACAGTTTTCTCATTGCTGATAAGACTTCAGATTTTTTATTTGAAATTGTTTTCTTGCATTTATTATATTTAGAATATTGGATAGGTTTAGAAAGAAAATGAAGACATTAAATTTGCAGTTGAAAGATGCTCTACACAATAGAGTAAAGACTAAATTGTGAAATCTGCTGTCATCTTTTGGCAGCGTTTGAGAAACTAGGATTAGAGCAGGGAAGTTTCATCATTTCCTCAACTTGGCACTGTGTCACACTGAAACTATCTGGCTATAGTATGTAAATAATATTATGTAATTTGGGATCCTCAGTTTGAACAGTAGCTTCCATAATATATCCTAATTTATTTCTCTTCTGTATCTCCCAGTTCATGTGTACAGAAAGACTTTGACTTTACATTATCTGTAACAAAACTTTATTATCTGTAACAAGCCTTTATTATGTTTCACATTAACTATCATATAATGAAATTATTTACAAGGTAGTATTTAATAAAGTCATTTTATGTTACGCACAAATAAGAGAACATTGAAAGATCAACAAAAGCTTTACAGAAGATATGAAACTGATGTGGAAGAATGGATAGAATTCAGATAGGCTGAGGTGCATGTTAGAAAATTAGGAAGTGTGTGTGTGTGTGTGTGTGTGTGTGTGTGTGTGTGTGTGTGTAGAAAGCATTCTCACCTTTCTGAGAACGGGTGAGGACAAATATGACAAAATATGGCAGAAGTAAACTCAGTGAACACTGAAACTACATATGGAAACTGCTTTGACTGGAAAATGAAGGGAGTTTGTATTGTGGATCATTAAAAGATAAGATGGGGTAGAAAAAATAGGATCAGATCATAAAGCACATGAAAGGTTAAGTACATGATTTTTTTTTTTGAGACGGAGTCTGGCTCTGTAGCCCGGGCTGGAGTGCAGTGGCCGGATCTCAGCTCACTGCAAGCTCCACCTCCCGGGTTCACGCCATTCTCCTGCCTCAGCCTCCCGAGTAGCTGGGACTACAGGCGCCCACCACCTCACCTGGCTAGTTTTTTTTTTTTTTTTTGTATTTTTTAGTAGAGACGGGGTTTCACCATGTTAGCCAGGATGGTCTCCATCTCCTGACCTCGTGATCCGCCCTTCTCGGCCTCCCAAAGCGCTGGGATTACAGGCTTGAGCCACCGCGCCCGGCCTAAGTACATGATTTTAGTTAACTTTGATCCAGAGTGTTGAAGTGCTACTTGTGGTTTCTTAGTGAAGGGAGATATAATAAATGTGATAATTTTGGAAAATTAGTTGTAGTATATTAATGTGATTGAAGGTAAATGGAGCTCAGAGATAGAAGAACCGATTGGAAGTCTGTTGTAGTAATTCATAAGGTTGAAAGCCTTGATTAAAGTCAATAGAGAGATAAACTTGGAGAATACTTTAAAGGAAGATTCTTTTTTAAAAACAGCCCCCACCCTTTTATAATTTTACAAGTTGAAGAATTAAGATGTGGTTGCAGAATTTTAAGAAGCAAAATTAAACAAATGGTGGTGGTAGTCATACAAGTGGGAAAGTTAAAAAAGGGAGCTATTTTTGAGAAAGAATAATGTTTATGTTCTTTTATGTTGAATTTAACTGGTGGTTGGATATCCAGTAGACAGTTTTTTTGTTTATTGGAGAATTTATTTACAGTCATTTCTCTTTGGGGGGAATCCTCAGGTAACACTGAATTTCCTCATTATTGTTAGTTAGGAAATTCAGAATACATAACATATTACCTAATCCAGAAGTAGAGTTGTTTAAGCATTTCTAAGAAATTAGGAATTACTGTAAAATAGGACCAGTAAATGTTTAAAAGTCCACCTATTTCCACTAAGTTTTACCATCTAATTGCCTGGCATTTTGTTAAGGATGCATAGATGGGTAATAGTTCTTAGAGTTACTTACACTCAAATAGCCACAGTGAACTTAACATCCATTACTGATGACGTTAGTAAATATAAGGTCATAATGTTTGACCTTGGACTTACCTATTTTATTTTTTTAAACTTATGTAGATTATAAAGCATTGTCTTTTCAAAGTATTTTTTTCTGACATTCTTAAAACTTAAGTTTTCTTTCAAAATATATGGTTCAAAATAAATAAGTCTGCTATTTCTAAATTTCAGAGTTAAAGAATATTCTGCAATACTACAGAAGCTTTTGAGTTTTATATATTTTGGCCTGAATTATCCAGGCAACAGCCAAAATTCTTCCCTTATATTTATGGCTTATGACAGTACTGACTTTCATATCATTTTGAGAAACTCAGAGATCTATCTCATGGATAAGTCAGGTTTTTCAGATTTGGGAAAAATGAGAAAAACATTTTGAAAAAAATTGGGGTTGATTTGTTAATGACAAATTTGTACTAACATGGCAGGAAGATATCCATGGAAACACCAGGTAAAGTTAATCGTTTGTTGCACCCTCATAAAAATTATTTGTACTTATTCCTTTGTTAACTTTTTTAAACGTGAGTTATGTTGAAAAGCCCTTGTTTTATTCTTTATACTGGTAAATGTTAACCTTAAACACCAAAATTTTCCATTGTTTTAATGATAACTTCTGTGTCTGTGAGTTTACAGAACTTTAACGAACTCTCTCTTAAGTATTCTATGGAGAGAGATATATATATGTCTTTAGAGAGAGAGATATATGTAATACATATATGTATCTTTATATATATCTCTCCACAGAAATAATAAATATTTAAACTCAATGTGTTTTGGGGGATGGTATGGAAAATGGAAGACATCTTTAATTTTCTGATATTTTAATAACTGAGACTTCCTAATAGTCTGTTTTGTTAATGAACTGGTTTTAGACGCTGCTGGCAAGTCAAGCGGTAGCCATTAAATGAACCTCTACTGCTGACATTAATTTACAGGGGCCAACAGGACAAAACTCTACGACATGATAGCTGATCTGGGAGATGATGAGCTGCCCCACATCCCTTCAGGAATCATTAATCAGTCTAGGTCAGCCTCTACTAGAATGACTGATCATGAAGGTGCAAGAGCAGAGGAAGGTACAAAATTTAGCTACCATGTTTATTTACATTTCAGAAGACCTTAAATCCAAATCACATCTTAATATTGCAACTAGGCTACTGTTTCAAATGTTGATGATCATTTTATATGATCTTTAGAGAAGGTGTTGGGCAAGCTCTTGATGTAATTAATTTAGGGATTTTGACATTTCTGGCTTCTATTTCTTCGTATTTTGTTTTCGTTTTTAATGTGAGAAGGAGTTGTTTCCATCATAGGTGAATTCAGAGTCTTTAACTTTAACTACAGATCCAGTAATGGGAAAATAGTAATTTACAAAAACAAACTTAATACATATGGAAAAAGCTGCTCATTTTGTCTTATTGCTTAAATTTAGCAGCTAATAATAATTACCACTTACTAGAAGACAACTGTGGTGCCAGGCATTGTGCTTGGAACCTTTTTTTTTTTTTTCTTTTTCTTTTTCCTTTTTTTTTTTTTTCCGTGAGACTGAGTCTCACTCTGTCGCCCAGGCTGGAGTGCAACTCACTGCAACTTTCGCCTCCTGGGGTCAAGCGAGTCTCCTGCCTCAGCCTCCCAAGTAGCTGGGACTACAGGCACATGCCACCATGCCTGGCCAGTTTTTTGTATTTTTAGTAGAGACAGAATATTACCATGTTGGCCAGGCTGGTCTCAAACTCCTGACCTCAAGTGATCCGCCTACCTTGGCTCCCAAAGTGCTGGGATTACAGGTGTTAGCCACAGTGCCCAACCTGTTACTTTAAATATATATTACTTTAAAAAATATATGTATCTGTTGCCTCAATTAATCCTTTGAGAATAAGGCAGTATCATTATTCTTTAACTTGGTAGCAAGTATATGCTACCTAGTAATGAATTTTATAAAATTTGCCTAAACCAGAAATGTGTAGGAAATGAAAGTACTACTTAAACATTTTTTCCAAAATTGATTTTGGCCAAAGATATGTAGGTATACTTGAATCATTTATAACTCTAAGTCTAGATGTTTATAAGTATTGAATCTGAGTTTTTAACCAAAGATTATTGTGACATATGAGATACAGTAATTTGGTATATATATTAAATTTCATTGATGTTACTGCCTTTGCTGTGTAAAGAAGATTTGTTTGATGTCCCAGTCAAAAAATTTTAAATGCATCTTGTTCCCTTTTAAGATTTCCCTAGTGGCACAGTTTCCTTACAGTTAAATAATTTTGCATTTTTTTCCCTCTCATAATTTACCATTTACTTCACTCACCTTAAAAAGAAAATCACTAAAATAACAGTCATTCAAAGCAAAATGAATGAAAAATAAAATAGTGTCTGTTAATTTTTTCAGACCTCATTTCCACTATTGAGATATATTCCTGTTTTACTTTAGAAGTATTTTCTAAACTACACATAGCAACTCCATTTTTTTTTTTTTAAATGCATTTAGTGGTGATTTTGCTTTGTTTTTGGTCTGTTTTGCCAAATATGCATAGCACAACTTGCTAAGATTTTTGTAATTAATGTACATTTAAACTGCAAGTTTTGCAGTTTAAGGCAAACCCATGTTAGCAGTGTGAACCCTTTTAAATGTTTCAAACCAATGACTTATGGTTAAAGCCAGTCAAGGCACACTCTACACAAAAACCAACTTAGAGCTCTCTATGTGTGTTTGTTTATGTGTTATGTGTGTGTTTTAAAGAAAGAATATAGGTCAGTGATCTGTTTCTTGATGCTGGGAGGAGGGCGAGGGGAGAGATTTGATAAGTGTGAACTTCATTACAGTTTTTGAAGTGTCGATCTTACTAGAATTTGTTACTTAAAGAGATGTGAGTTTGACTTCAAGCTAAGAAGGCAGCTTTGGAGTACATAATCTCCTTATTTTCAGTGGCAGTGTCCAACTTCTTTACTTTTCAAGTTCGTGTCCTACCTCATTTTGTAAAGAACAATGTCTGTTTTCTAGGAGTGGTACTTCAACATTACAATCTTCTAGACTGTTGTTACTAAAGACTTGAGACATACCACGTTGCCCATGGTATAAATGGAATCTGTTACCTGGACTAAGTTCTTGGGAAAAAGAGTTCAATATGCGAGCTACAGGTTTCCTTCATGATAAGTGTCCATCAAAAGGAAGATTAATTATAAAAATCTGAAAAAGACCTTGTATTTTATAGACCCATTATACTAGTATTGTTATATTACTTGATGAAATCCTTCTTAGGCCTCCTAATAAAATGTGTTATAATTTCCATCATTAAATTAAAAACTAGGCCAGGCATAGTAGCTCATGCCTGTAATTCCAGCACTTTGGGAGCCCAAGGCAGGAGGATCACTTGAGCTCAGGAATTCAAGACCAACCTGGGCAACATAGCAAAACCCTGTCTCTATTAGAAAAAAAAAAAAAAAAAAAAGATACCAAAACTACTTTTTTAGGCTGGTTAAAATAATTATATTTTTCTTTGAATTACTAATGACATTTTATACTATGGGTAATATTACCATTAATAAAATGAATTTTTAGGATAGAAATTAATTCCATCTGCAGGGAAATAAGGATAAACAAACGAGTAGCTGCGGTGATTACCATATGCCACAGTGATGGGTAATATGGAAAGCAGAGGTAATAGTGTAAAAGAAGTTTTACACATATATATGTAAATAAATACTGAGTAAGCAGAATAGCTTGCAATATCTACATAAATATGTCATGAAATATATGTGTATATAGAGAAAAGGATAGAAATATGGTCATATGATTAATTAGAAATGAGTATAATACTAATTTTTTGTTAAGTACAATTAATCCAAAACTCGAGTAAAACTAACATCCAGACACTTACGTTCACATGCTCCTAAATTGGTCAGTGGCTGATCAGAGATCGTCCTGCAAAATAATTTGTTATGTTAAAGTTATTTTATTGGGCTTTTAAGATTTGTGTCAGTGAATGTTTGTATAATTGTGAGTGGGAAGAACTGTGGCATTTTAGAAACAAATTATGAGCTTAAAGTAAAAATATTTCTTTGTCTAGAGAAAAATGCTCTGAGTAAATGTTATCTAATGACTTTTATGTTATTATCCTTAAACATAAGTTTAAATTATTGATTTTATAGTTTTTAGCTGCTTCTGGTATTGCCAATAACTGCATACTAATAATTTGTGGGAAAAGATCAATGCTACAGATTATTCAGATTCAATAAGTGTCATAATTGAAAGATTAAATACTACTTAGGATCTCTATGTATATATTTTCTGTCAGGTGGTTTCAGATTCATTTTAGATCAAGTAACTGAATCAGAGCAGCATTTTAGAACCCTATTGAGTCAGATTATATAGCTTACTTTGATAGGATACAATAATAAAATAAGATGTTTTAAATAAAGATGAATTTCATTTTGCCATAGTATACATATATGAATTATATCTTCTCAGAATTATTTCCAGTAGTGTTAGTGATGACTGTCAAGTTTCATTATAGCTCTTGTGTTTCCTGTAGCATATTTATATCATTTTTCATGGGAATTTTTAAAAAATTGACAATCAGCTTAATTTTTTGTATAATGTTTCCCTTTTAAATTTGCTCATGAATTTTAAGTGTGTTTTGATACATTGAGTTTTATATTATAATGATTTATTTCTCCCTTGTTACCTTAATGTTAAATTTTTGCTTTCAAAGCATGTTTGAAATGATATTGAAGGTTGTTGCTTAAACTATGACTGTTACAACAAAGTATTTAGATAATAGTTATTCAATTATGGCAGAGTTTAATTGGTTAATAAGGAAAACACATTTTAAATAATTGGAACTGCTAATATTAACATGAAAAGCTGTAATAATGCACATGATATATAGTCGAGAAATCTAAGTGAAGCTCAACCTGAGTTTAGTTTGAAATTGAAATGGCGCATCTGATCAGAAATTAAAACTCTGTGGTCAAGATTAGTTGCTTCATTTTAGAATGTCATGGTAACTAGAATGGGACATTAAAATAAAAATCATAGTCAAAGCTTTAAAGCCGGAAGACAGGCTGGACGCGGTGGTTCACGCCTGTAATCCCAGCACTTTGGGAGACCGAGGTGGGCGGATCACTTGAGGTCAGGAGTTCAAGACCAGCCTGGCCAACATGGTGAAAGCCCATCTCTACTAAAAACAAAAAAATTAGCCAGGCGTGATGGCTGGCACCTGTAATCCCAGCTACTTGGGAGGCTGAGACAGAATTGCTTGAACCCAGG
The DNA here is from genome assembly GCF_002776525.5 of Piliocolobus tephrosceles. Lineage (NCBI taxonomy): Eukaryota > Metazoa > Chordata > Mammalia > Primates > Cercopithecidae > Piliocolobus > Piliocolobus tephrosceles. The sequence goes on from NC_045439.1 coordinate 115,427,521, forward strand.
AGGTGGAGGTTGCAGGGAGCCAAGATCGCACCACTGCATTCCAGCCTGGGTGACAGAGAAAGACTCTGTCTCTAAATAAATAAATAAATAAATAAAGCAGGAGGATGGTCTGAAGACCACATGGATTAACCTCTTTATAGAAAGGAAACTGACGTTGTTGGTGGAAGAACTTTTTCCTAGACCATTGCTGATACTGAAGGAATCTGAACAATTAAAGCTTCATTCTAGTGAACTGATATAGTATATAGCTGACTGTAAACCATTTACATTTCAGTGTTTATACTAGTTTTTATCAGGGACTAGAATGCCTAGTACTTCTTTAGAAAGCAAAAGGACTTAGCAACAACCTATTAACATTTAAAAAATACTGTATGACTACTTTGAGGTCCTTGGTAGAGGTTTCCCCCCATGAATAGCAGAAATCTGATTTTTAACTCCATTATTTAATCAAAATTTGTCCTATTTCTTATTTAACATGTAAACTATAGTTATAATTGTACTGAAGTGATAAGAGATTTAGACAAAGCTTTTGTGCCCCAACTTCCACCCCAGAATAATATATCTAGTGCACATTTTATTTGTGGACAGTTACTACACCACAGTTCCAACACATTTGTTTAACACTGCTTAGTAACAGGATTTTTTGAGTAGAAGTGGGAAAATAAAAATTAATTATATTACTGAATATTGTAACTGTTAAGTGCTTAAATTTTCCCCACAATATTGTCTTGTACTGTATGATTTTTCAGCATTTAAGAAGCGGTTTTGTTCTTTATAGCTGAACCAATAACGTTTCCATCTGGAGGAGGCAAGTCATTTATTATGGGTTCTGATGATGTTTTGTTAAGTGTACTGGGCCTTGGAGACCTTGCAGACTTGACGGTAACAAATGATGCAGACTATAGTTATGATGTAAGTGCAGTTTTATTTTTAATTTTTTAATGATTTAATAGAAGGCTCCTTATTTTTTGGAATCACTTATAAAACAGAATTAATGTCAAGGTGCATGGAAAAGATAAGTTTGTGTCAATGTGTTGATTTGAAGTGACATGTAGTTTTTTTTTTATAACTACTTTCTTTGTGGTATTTAAATTTTGTTTTAGGTATTTTGGTGGATTAACTAGAAGTTTGAGATGATTAATATATTGGTCAATAAATACATCTTGAGTAGTCAACTCTCAATTATCTCAAATTAAGCCATATTTTGGTGTTAACAAGAAAAAAAATAACCTGAATCACATATTTGCCTTCAGAATACTTCTTAAAAAGCATGTTTTATTTTTGAACTTTTATTTTCTTAAGGAAATATTTTAAAGTTTCTGAACATTTTAAAGTTAGCTTGCATCATTTCCTGAATACTTAACTCCATTAGAGGAATGGGGAGTGGATGGAAGGGTTGGGGAGGGAGTCCAGTGTTAGAGGTGAAACTTGTCTTGGATTTAATTTTTCTAGACATTAATATTTCAATTGAGAGTTAACTATACCTGTTAGATCTTTATGTTAATTGCAGTTTTTCAGCAATTTTTTTCTTTTTATAATGAATTTCTTTTTTCTACATTTTATAATTAATGTTAGCATGCTTTTTAGAGACAGCCTTTGGTGGGCTGGATTATTCTCATTAATATATTTTTTAAAATACATAAGCAACTAAATTCCAGTAAACTTTTGACTGCTTTAGAAGTGGTTTCACAGCCTGTCTTTACAGATGGAGAAATGTGAAGGTAAAAAGATAAACCTCTGTCAATACCAAGAATTATGAAAATGGGATAAAAATATTCTTAAAAGGTCTTTAGTTCAGACTTTCAGAAAGTACCTTAACTTGCTGCCTTTAAAAATTTCACGTTAATACATTTCCTAAATGACTTTACTGTTAATACTGTACCGTTGGATATTTGTAATATGTAATTATTTTTCATGTAAAGTATTGCAGCAGTGGTAGCAATGATGATTTTGTTCTCATCTGACATTTAATAGGAGCTTTGGGTTTAACTTGATAGGTATAAACAGACTAAAGAACTCTGCATTTGATCTAGGCTATTTGTAAGGCAAATGAAATTATTCTGAGTTATTATTAAATGATAAAGATTTTTTAGGAAGTTTTAAAGGTACATTAAATTTCCACTGGACATTTTAGCCAAACAGTTTTAAATATATGTGTTAAACACACCAAAAAGAAATGAATAAACACTCCACATGCCTTCCAGTTTACTACTTTTACCACTAAATATTGTGCTCTTTCCTTTTAGTTGCCTGCTAATAAAGATGCCTTTCGAAAGACATGGAATCCCAAGTATACACTACGTAGCCATTTTGATGGAGTACGGGCATTAGCTTTTCATCCTGTAGAACCTGTGCTGGTTACTGCTTCTGAGGACCATACCCTGAAACTCTGGAACCTGCAAAAAACAGTTCCTGCCAAAAAGCAAGTATTTTAATATTAGCCTGGTGTATTTCTTCTAATTTTGCTAATATAAGTAATTATTCCTCATTATTGTTGCATATCTTTAATGCACACATTTGATCTAACGACTGTTTAATATCAACCAGTGATTTATAGTTATTTAATTGCCTTTTCTTCCCCTACCCTTTTTCCCCCCTCTTTTAGGAGTGCCTCTTTAGATGTAGAGCCTATCTACACATTTAGGGCCCACATGTAAGTTTTACTGAATTGGTATTTAATTAACAATCATACTTATTGTGAAATATTATTTAGCAGTCCTCAAACCTTGTAATTTTCTCAATGTTTTACATTAGAAAAGATGTATTACTTGAATAATAGCTATTTAATAATTGTATTGGTGAAAATATGAATATAATAGTACCATTCAGGCTAGATGCAGTAGTTCACACCTGTAATCCCAGGACTTTGGGAGGCTGAAGTGGGCAGATCACTTGAGGTCAGGAGTTCGAGACCAGCCTGGCCAACATGGTGAACTCCCATCTCTACCACAAAATACAAAAATTAGGTGGGCATGGTGGCATGCGCCTGTAGTCTCAGCTACTCGGGAGGCTGAGGCAGGAGAATCGCTTGAACCTGGGAGGCGGAAGTTTTAGTGAGCTGAGATCACCACTGCTCTCTAGTCTGGGCTGGTGACAGAGTGAGACCCCATCTCCAAAAAAAAAAAAGTACCATTCATATGTACATGTTCTGTTAAAACAGTTTTTAGATATTACATAAATTCAGAGGTTGGGGGAATGGAGACTTGAGTTTCTTCTTAGAATTTATCAGTAGTTTTTTTTTCTTCTCTTCCTACAATAGTGGCCCTGTTCTGTCATTAGCTATTAGTTCTAATGGAGAACAGTGTTTCAGCGGTGGTATTGATGCAACCATCCAGTGGTGGAATATGCCCAGTCCCACTGTGGATCCATATGATACGTATGGTAAGTAAAAGGATCAAAATGTATTTTTTTTAACTGAATGGAGCTGACAAAAGTAAATACCTCAAATAGGATTACAAGGTTGTTTAAACCTATGTTAGTCACCTCATTTAGTTCTTCCATTTGCTAATAAATTGCTTTATTAAAGAGAAAAATTAGGAAATGTCATGCCATGGGTATTTAAGCCTATGAATTGATACTTTCTCTGTTGTTAAAAAAAACTATATTAACTAAAGTGTTAATTTAGGTAGTAGTTACAAAAAGGAGAAGGAAACAAAATATAATCTAAGTAACAAAGTTTTGAACTTAAGAAATAGTTTATTTTATATTTAAAAAATATTAGCAAAAGACAGTGGAACCAACAGCAAGGGTGTAAATCATTAAAACTTTTTGGAGCCAAAAAATTTTTTGTTATTCTTAGCTCTTATATACAAAAACATTTTTAATTTCAAAATGGAAAGAAAAAGAAAAGAAACCTCCTTTGACTTACAAATGGAGCTTTTAGAAATCTGTTCTACAGAAACACCTACCTGTACCTGTGTTCAAATATATTTGTAAGGGCATTATCAATAATTATATTAAAACAAAATGTTTATGAACTCTTTGTTCTTTTTATTTAACACCACTTTGTGCCTACATTAGCTAGGCATTGTGGTAAGCACTATGTCAAGAAATAAGATTGTCTAATGGAAAGTAGAGACATAAATAAGCAAAGGGATGGGATGTATGGTTACAAATTGTGATAAATGATAAGAAGATAGAGTACTGTGAGAGGGAGTAACAGGCAGAACCTTCTCTCTAGAAGAGTTAGTCAAGAAAGGTCTTTCTAAAATAGTGAGATTCAAGCCAAAATCTGAAGGATAAAAGAAAACTTTCAGTAAAGAGTTTTAAGCCAGAAAGTTATCTGATAAATGTAAGGTTTTAAAAAGGTGACTGTGTCTGTTGTGAGAAGAATAAATTGGGGGTGAGAAGAGTGGAAAGAAAAATACCAGTTAGGAGGCTGCTGTCATATAGTAGTCTAGTAAACTAGGTGACAGACGATATTACCAAGATTAGAGTGGTGGTAGCAGAGCAGTTAGAAGTGGTTTTAAGATAAACTGAGGGAGAGTGATAGAATAGACAGGATTTTTTGATAAATTATGTTGAGTAGATAAAGTGATGGGTAAGTGACGCTTAATTTGATTGTATGTGTTTAACGCTTTATTGAGATACAATTTACATATCATAAAATTCACCCTTTTAAAGTATACGGTTCAGACTGTACACAATGGCCCACTCCTGTAATCCCACCACTTTGGGAGGCCGAAGTGGGAAGATCACTTGAGGCCAGGAGTTCAAGACCAGCCTGGGCAACACAGTGAGACCTCATGTCTACCAAAAATTTAAAGATTAGCCAGATGTGGTGGCACGTGCCTATAGTCCCAGACACTCGGGAGGCTGAGCTGGGAGGATCACTTGAGTGTAGGAAGTCAGGGCTGTAGTGAGCTATGATGGTGCCGGTGTACTCCAGCCTGGGCAAAAGAGGAGACCCAATTTATCTTTTTTTCTCTCTCTCTCTTTTTTTTTTTTTTTGGAAATAGGGTCTCGCTCTGTCTCCTAGGCTGGAGGGCAGTGGCGTGATCTTGGCTTACTGCAACCTCCGCCTCCTAGGCCCAAGCCATCCTCCTGAGGAGCTGGGACCACAGGTGTGAGCTACCACCTCCACTATTTTTGTATTTTTTGTAGAAATGGTGACCGTGTTGCCCGGGGTGGTCTTAAAACTCCTGAGCTCAAGTGATCCACCTGCCTCAGCCTCCCAAAGTGTTGGGATGATGGGCATGAGCCACTATGCACAGCCACAAGACCCCATCTTTAAAAAAAAATTAAAAATTAAGTCTACATTTCAGTAGTTTTTACTATGTTCACAAAGTTGTACAGCCATCATCACTAATTTCAGAACGTTTTCATCACCAGTCCTGAGTGTTTGATGTGAGTAACTGAGCATGTGATGGGAGCATTTATTGAAACGGGGGCAGAACTGGTGTAAGGAGATTTAAGATGGTGAGTTCAGATTTTAGGCATGTTAAAGGATGACAGTATCAAGTAGGTAATACACAACTAAGGAGCCCAAAGCGATCTCGATTGAAGTTAAAAACATGGACAGTCTTCTCTATACAGATGATACATTAAGCTATAAGAATGGGCAATACAGGGAGAGTGTATTGTTTAATGTAAGAAGAGAAGACAACCTGGGACTAAAGTCCTCGTAATTCTGACACTGGGAGGGTGACTAGAGCAAGAGAGCCAACAAAGGAAACTGAGGAGGTATGACCCAAAAGACAGACGGAAGTGCAGGAGAGTGTGTGAAATCATGGAAGCACACTAAAGAAGAAACCCATTTTGAGAAGAAAGAAGCAGTCTGTACTTTCAAATGTTACTGAGAGTTCTAATAATATGATATAAAGTTTCCCTTTTATAAGTGACCAGCAGGTCACCCACATCTTGGCCAGATAGAGTTTGGATGCTGGAGCTAAGACTGAAGGATGAAGGGACCTCTGGATAATCTTTCATGTCAGACTATATGGATGAGAAGCAATATAGTGGGAACAACAACAAAATGTTTTGTATCATCAAAGAAAAGTATTAAATTTGATAGTATAGGGATCATCATTAGCAAGGATTGTTTTGGTGTGGTAATGGTATCAGAAACCAAACTGGAGTGATTTGAAGAGTAAACAGGAAGTGAAAAGCATATTTCTACTGCTGAGTAGAAGGGGTGGTAGGGTAGGATTAATGAAGATTTTTTGTTGACGAGATTCTGGAACAAGTTTTTTTTCACTGTAGTAATGATCCCAAGGAGGAGAATTTGTGTAGTAGAGAAGCAGTAAACATTACAGCAAGTTAGTGACATCTGGTACTAGCCCTTGATAGGATGGAGGACAGATTCCTTGCTTGTATCTGGAAGCTAGGAGAAGATACCTTTAGACACTAATCATTTATATATTAGGCAGCAAGAAGATGGGGGATAAGAAACATACAGCATTATTTGAATGCTGTATTTTCTCAGTGAAGTATGAGGCATAGTCATGTGGAAGAGAGGTTGGGATCTGTGAGAATTGTGGAGATGATAAGCATTCATGCAAAGTGGGAGGAGTTTACTAGAAAAACAGGATTGTCAGACAGATTATGCTCATTGTTATCAGCTGTCAAATGTCTGTCAGTTAAGGAACAGATAAATAAAATATGGTATATCCACACAGCAGAATATTATTTGGCACTAAAAATAAATGAAGTACTGATACATGCTTCAACATGGATAAATACCTTGAAAACATGTTCAATGACCAGGAGGTCAAGGTTGCAGTGAACTGTGACTGTGCCACTGTACTCCAGCCTGGGTGACAGAGCAAGACCCTATTTCAAAAAGAAAAAAAGAAAACATACTCAGTGAAAGAACCCAGTCACAAAAGACCACATATTGTATGATTCCATTTATAGAAATTGTTCGTAATAGGACACATCTATAGAGACAGAGCATTAGTTGTTGCCTAGACTTGTGAAAAGGTGGGGAGGAGGAATTGGGGGAAGTGACTAATGAGTGATGAAAGTGTCCTAAAATTAATTGTCATGATGGTTGTATAAATCTGTAAGCAACATACCAAAAATCATTGAATTATACACTTTAAATGAGTGAGTTGTATGGTATGTAAATAATATCTGTATCTCAAAAAAGCTGTTTTTTTAAAAAAGCATATGTTCCTTTATAGAAAATTGTGAAAATACAGAAAAATGTTGATGGGAGGAGGGGATAAAAATGGGCCATAATTCTACTCTTAGATGTAGCCACTATGTACACTTTGATCTGTCTTCTTGTGGCCTAAATTTATGTTGTGTTCTTTATACTTAGTTATATAGTAAGTTTTCTTTATGTACCAAAGTTTCTTTTAAACTTCTTTTACCTGATTTTTTGTTTGTTTTTTCTCCAGAGCCAAATGTTCTAGCTGGCACTTTAGTTGGTCATACAGATGCAGTTTGGGGTCTTGCTTATAGTGGCATAAAAAATCAATTACTGTCTTGTTCAGCAGATGGCACTGTTAGGTTATGGAATCCACAAGAAAAATTGCCATGTATTTGCACTTACAATGGAGATAAAAGTAAGTAAATTTTGCATCTGTGAGAAAAGTTCGTTTTTTAAAAAATTTGGAATATATAAAGGACAAAGTAATTGATTTCTTTACTGCTCCAAAGAGAGATATTGAAATAATTTTGTAAAAGTTAGGATAATCTTTTTACTCATTTTTTTTGAAGTGCTTTGCAACTATATCCCGTAGTGCAGTTCTTTTTTACCTTTTTTGTGTTCAATTTTTTAAAAATGTAAAACTACTTGTATATAATAGTGGAACAGACAAATGAGGATACTCATAGGGACAACAGGAGGCACACCATCTGTTCCAGATGACTACCCACAAAGACTGAAGGGATCACAGTCTCAAGCATACCTATAAACCATGTGTTCCATGACCCTGAGCACACTAGTTGAGTAATCCAGCCATAATCACTGAACCCCTAACTGGAAAAGTACAAATTGGGTTATTTTCATGATTTTAAATATTTTCTATTTAAAAAGGCTTTAACCAGTTTACCTTTTGAAGACATTTACTGGTCTTATTTTCCAAGTCATTTTTAATTTTTTTTCTTTTTCTTTTTCTTTCTTTTTTTTTTTGAGATGGAGTCTCGCCCTGTCGCCCAGGCTGGAGTGCAGTGGCGCGATCTCTGCTCACTGCAAGCTCCGCCTCCCGGGTTCACACCATTCTCTTGCCCCAGCTCCCGAGTAGCTGGGACCACAGTCGCCTGCCACCATGCCTAGCTAATTTTTTTGTATTTTGGTAGAGACGGGGTTTCACCATGTTAGCCAGGATGGTCTCTATCTCCTGACCTTGTAATCTGCCCACCTCAGCCTCCCAGAGTGCTGGGATTACAGGCGTGAGCCACCGTGCCCGGCTTTTAATTTTTTAAATTAGACCTTTTATTTGTATGTAAAAATACATATTATTTTAAAACAGGTGAGTAGTAAATGTATAATTTTGTGTCTCTTAGACACCTTAGTGGTACTAATTTTCAGTTATCCAAGCTTTAGAGGTAAGAATTCATTTAGATATTTGTTTCTGGCTTCATCTAGTTAATAGCTTGGCTCCATATTTCGTCTAATTGTGCATTGATCTGGCTAGTTTAATTTAGTATGTTAAAGAGAGAAATTGCTGCTCAGGCCATTTTAAATTTACTGCATCAGCTGATTCCAGAGTCCAAGCCATTTTCATGAGTCCAAAAATTTGACTTGTAGTAGCTCCTTGATAAGGCCTACAGATCTCTGACAGGTGAACCAGTCTGCCAAAACAGTTATGTGAGAATGCTAATTTATCATTTTACAGTAAGAAGTATTATTGGCAAGTTGGCCAAAAGACTAGGATTTTATTTAATCCCTTAGAAGAAAATGTGTAATAAAAGAAATAACTTTTGCATGTGTTTACTCTTTATGAGCTCTGTAGTTATGTTTTTCTTATAATATTAAATAAAATGCTATAAATTTTTTAAATAATTGAGGAAAAGATACTTCTTATCTTACCATCCTGACACAGTTGTATTCCTTTTCATTATTAACAGTATTTCAAGATTATTTGAATTCCTTTTTCTGATTAGAAAATTAGAGATTTCATAGAATTTTACTTTGTTTACATTGTCTGGCTTTGGGCTCATTTCAGAGCATGGAATACCTACATCAGTTGACTTTATAGGCTGTGATCCAGCTCATATGGTAACCTCTTTCAACACTGGTAGTGCCGTAATTTATGATTTAGAAACATCACAGTCATTGGTGATACTTTCATCACAGGTAGATTCTGGTAAGTTTTCATGGAGTTTCTTTGAAACCTTAAAAAGGGTTATTACACAGTAGAGGGTGATCTTTTAGCTAATTTTAATGTTTTCACTATTTGAATTTAGGATGGCAAAATAGTTTCATAATGTTACAGTTATACTTATTTATATTATTTCTGCTATTTCTTCAAATTTTGCTTAAAAGTTTGGGCGGATGTATGGGAAAAGAGGAATGACTAGAGCAATATGAAGGTGAGAGTAGAGAAAATAACATAATGAACCTAATGTACTCATCATTCAGTTTTAATACCTATCTATAAATGCCCAGTATTACACATGTGGTATGTGGTATGTGTTTTACAGTTTATTTAGATAAGGATCGCATAAGATTTATATATTGCAATTGGTTGATAGGTCTCTCAGGTCTCTCTTCATCCGTAGATTCCCCTTCATCTCTTTTATGTTCCTTTTTTTTTTTAAATTGAAGAAATTGGCTACTTTGTCTTGTGAAGTTTCCTACAGTCTGAATTTTGCTAGTTGCATACCTGTATTATTTAATGTGCTTCTCTATTTCTATTCACAATTCTCCTGTGAACTGATTATAGATCTAAAGACTTATTCAAATTCAGGTTCACTGTTTTTTTCTTTTAAAATTTTTAAAATGTTTTTGGCAACTTTACTTCACAAGTAATTTGTAAGCTTTTATCAGAGGTAAGTATTTTCTGGTTGTTTATATTTTTGTGATGTTTTAAGTCTGGATTATTGCTTGGGTTCATTCATTTTCTATTGAAAACTGATTTTCTAATTTTATCATTCCCTCTCCATTTATTAGCTAGATTATTCCTATAAAAAAGAACATCTCCTTATCAATAATTTGGTTACCTTGGAGTTAGTGTGTATTAAGGAAAGGCAAGATAAATTACTGGGTTTTGGTTTTCCCCTTTATGTACCAGTTTTCAAAATAATGAGTTGGTTTGCTATCACCCTCTAAAGGTGACCAGTTTGTCTTGGGTGGTGTTTTTGGTATCATCGTACTCTCTCATGGATATAATGTATTTGATGTGTTTCAATCCATTGCAGGTATTGTCTTTATTTATTGCTGTTCACATCCTTTCATTTTGGCCAGTGGGGCTTATTCAGTGGGGCTGAGGTTGGCTCCTGAGTCCTTTTGCCATGACCTTGGTAGTTGTTGATAGCTTCCTCGTATGACATATGACAAGATGTGCTAGGTTCATCTTGTTCATTTTGTGCCCTAGATCTGAAATCAGCTATTTATTTAAGGAGTTGTGGTTTCTTTTAGTGGGAAATGGCATTTAGAGACTACAGTTGGGGTGCTAGGCTGCTGAGTTGATCCTCATGGTCTTCATGGTTCCTGGGTTGTTCATTGTATTAGACTCTTTCAATGTACAGAGCTAAGAAATAAGCATTTTTTAAACAGTAAAATACTTCCACTTCAAATTCAGATTTATTTTGGTTCTTAACAAAATTGTTTCTTATTTTATTTACCCCACCCACAGTATACACAGAATTGTCTCAGTGATAATACCATTACCATGAAAAGATTGAATATTGATAATAAAACTTTGTAATTAGGGTATATTCCACTAGCGATATACAATCTAATGTATGTGCTTTAAAATCACTTGGAATAGTTCCTTCCTTTGTAGTTATACCACCAGTTGGATATACTTAAGTTCATTTGTTTAATTTTACTTTTGATTTTCATTAATTTCTTTTAGAAAAACAACTGTTGGCTGGGCGCATTGGCTCATGCCTGTAATCCCACCACTTTGGGAGGTCAAGGCAGGAAGATAGCTTGAGGCTAGGAGTAGAGACCAGCATGGGTAACATAGTAAGGCCCCATCTCTACCAAAAGCTTAAAAAATTAGCTAGGCATGGTGATGTGTGCCTGTCGTCCTAGCTTTGGAGACTGAAGCAGAAGCACTTGAGCTCAGGAGTTCAAGGTTACAGTGAGCTATGATTGCACCATTGCACTCCAGCCTAGGCGACAGAGTGAGACTTTGTCTCTTTAAAAAAAAATTGCTTTGTAATTATGTAAAATATTTACATGGTGCCATGGTCAGGTCTTAAACCAAAATTATCTTCTAAGTCTCTTTCCCAGTATCTCCTCAAACCTGTTTTTTAAATTACCCTACATAGATAGCTATATATACATATTTTTTTCTGTGTTTAGGTGTAATATATGAGTTGCAGTACACATGCAGAATGAATGATCTAAAGTCTATTAATATTGAGGATTTTTCCCCCATTTATTCGTTTTGATATTTCTCTGTTCTCCTTCATTTTTAATAAACAGTTAGTAAGAGCTTACTGGAAAAGAAAAAAATCTCATCTTTAAAGAGCATTAATTCCAGTTTTCTGTTTTTTTGTTTTTGTCAGTGTAGGTAGGATGGGGGTTGTTCCTTACAAACATCTAACTAGCAATTGTGAATGTTTCCCTTCTTTAAATGCTTATAACTCTTATATGGACTGTTTATTAGTAGTAATAATTGTAGATCTTTTAAAAATTCTAAACTACCTATAATAAAGGGCTGTATTAAAACACTTCTCATTTTTTCTAAATTTGAGCCTAGTACAGTCTATATTATAGGACATAATAACGTAAATGTTTATTTTTAAAAAATCTCTCTGGAGTCCTTGTTTCGTTGTCAGATTTTTTGTTTTATGCAAAAGGTTTAGTTTTTAATGATTTTTATATTTTAGCATGATTAAAAAGGCCATTATCCAACTTCTTATTAAAAGTTTGAATTTTAACGGATTGTCTTCCTTTATTTTTCAGGTTTACAATCTAATAATCATATCAACAGAGTAGTAAGTCATCCCACACTTCCTGTTACAATAACTGCTCATGAAGATAGACACATCAAATTTTTTGACAATAAAACGGGTAAGCAAATTGTCTTCTTTTCATATTAGTTATACTGTAAATTTGAGATGATCAATAATGCTGTTTTATATGAGGTATATTGAGTTTTCAGATATGAAATTGCCAAATGAAACCATTTTAACTCAGATTTTTGCTTTTCTTAATGTTGCACACTTAACATTTATGTTGTTTTATCCTTAACTAGCCATAATACCTTGCCTAGTTATTATGATTTCTTCAAGTCATGTTAGTTAAATGTAGATCCTTCCATTTGAAATTTTTTCCTTATATTCTGTTATGAATAAGTATGATGGAAGAGGTCTCTTTCTGGTGTTTGGCATTTCCAGTTTTTTTTTTTTTTTTTTTTTTTTTGTGGCGGTTTCACTCTTGTTGCCCATTATCTAGTCATTACCTAGAATAGTACATAATATATTGCTTGCTCTCTCTCAGGAAAGGTCTGACAGCTAGAAAGGCTACTTTGAGGAGGGACTAGAACAGTCAGGGTACTGAAGGACTTCTAAATAAGAAAGGTAAATGTTAATTGCAACATTGTTACAGGGTAACAAATTATCAAGTAAGACAGTGACCCAGAATTACAGGTTTATCTTTCAAGATTATATAGAAGATGGCAATATGTTTAGTCTGTAGTCTTAACGATGAAACGCTTTTGTTCAAACAACGCTTTCATGGACAGATTCTTTTTAACAAATTGCAGACAAAATGAATATTTACAGGTTGTGCACAGGAGGTAAGATTCAAGTGGATGTTCTCTTTAAAAAAAATATTTAAAGTTTTTTTTTTTTTTAATAGAGACAGGGTCTCACTGTGTTGCCCAGGCTGGTCTTGAACTCCTGAGCTCAAGCAGTTCTCCCATCTCAGCCTCCTAAAATGCTGGGATTATAGGCATAAGCCACTGCTCCTGGCCCGTGTTCTCAATTTAACACTTTATCAAATCAATCCTTTGAACTATTTTTATGAAACCAATAATGTTTTTCTCTGCTGCAAGAGCAGAGAGGTTAATTTCCTTTGTGTTTCTAAAAAGATTCCTTTTTATTAATTATTGAAGATTTACAGTTATATGGGAAAGTTCAGGAATTTTAGTAGTTATATTAAAAGCAAAAGGTGAGAATCTGTAGAGCTGTTTTATTAGCAGAAATCAAGAAAGTGGTCAGTAAAAGTTTACTCAATATCAAATAAGCAGCGTATAGTCTTACAAATTGTTTCCAAATTCCACCTATTTATTCTTTCTGTTAACTAGTACCTTGCCTGTATTATGAAGATAATTGAAGCAATAGGTTCCAAATAATAGAAAAAAAAATCCTTTTCTTTTCTTTTTCTTTTTTTTTTTTTTTTTTGAGCCAGTCTTGCTGTGTTGCCCAGAGCTGTAGGGCAGTGGCACCATCTCAGCTCACTACAGCCTCCACTTCTTGGGGTTCAATTGATTCTGGTGCCTCAGCCTCCCGCATAGCTGGGACTACAGGTGTGTGTCACCATGTCCGGCTAATTTTTGTATTTTTAGTAGACATGGGGTTTCACCAAGTCAGCCAGGCTGGTCTTGAACTCCTGAGCTCAAGTGATCTGCCCGCCTCAGCCTCCCAAAGTTCTGGGATTACAGGCGTAAGCCACTGTGCCTGACCACAGTAGAAAAAAGTATTTCTCAATTGACCTCCTCTCTGTCACCTTTCTCTCTCTCTCTCTCTCTCTCTCTCTCTCTCTCTCTCTCTCTCTGTCTCTCCCCCCTCCCTCCCTCCCTCTCTCTCCCTCCCTCCCTCCCCCCCATCTTTCTGTTTCTCTCTGTCACACACACACACACACACACACACACACACACACACACACACACGCCCTTTTGAGTTATATGAAACTATGAGTTGTCTTCAGATGTGGTGGGTTTTTTTTAGACGGAGTTTCATTCTTGTTGCCCAGGTTGGAGTGCAGTGGCACAATGATGGCTCACTGCAACCTCCGCCTGCGAGGTTCAAGCGATTCTCCTGCCTCAGCCTCCCGAGTAGCTGGGATTATAGGCATCTCATTCCACGCCTGTCCAATTTTTTATATTTTTAGTAGAGACGGGCTTTTATCATGTTGGCCAGGCTAGTCTCGAACTCCTGACCTCAGGTGATCCGCCCACGTTGGCCTCCCAAAGTGCTGGGATTATAGGCGTGAGCCACTGTGCCCGGCCTGGATATGGTGTTTTCAAAGAAGTTCTTTAAAAATTCATTTAATTGTGGCAAACTAGATTGTTCCCATAACTGCTATTTCCGGTTAGCTAAGTTGTTTTTAATAGAGTATTATGTTATAAAATGAGTAGTAAATTTATTGAGCGTTTATGTCTGAAACATGATAGAACTTTATGCTATGAATAGGCTCAATAAATATTTAAATCAGTAAACCATTTTAATGAAAATTTTCTCAGAATTTTGTGTTCTATACTGCACTGGATACTATCATGTATAAGATGTGGTTCCTGATTTCTGTGAGCTTGTCTAGAGAAATAAGAGGGGGTGCAGGAGGGTGTGCGCAAGATGCTTTGCCTTAGGAATGGAAAGGTGTTTTGGGTTGGTTTGTTTTTAAGTGAAGGAAGTGGTAGTAGGAAGTTACAGGTATGGGGATATTTTGAGCAGAGGCACGGTGGTAGAAACTTTCTAAGGAACAGAAGTTTCTTATAGACAAAGCCAAAGACAAAGTTTGAGGAAGGAAAATAGAATCTATTGAGGAGGACTTTTAGAACCAGGTTAAGAATATTGAATTTTTGTCTATGCTGTATATGTGGGAACTACTAAAAATATTTGAACAGCAGGGGCTTGGCAAAATTGGTTTAGAAAAATTAATTAAGTCACATTTTGCACTATATGAGAGATTCTTGACTTTAAAGGATTTAGAGTTTTCAACTTCTGCTATTTATTTCAGAGAGATTTTCAGAGCCCATGATTTCTAAAATTTTGGTAGAGGTACAAATTCAAGTTTCCTATGCTGTGTCTGAAAGACTTAGGTAGTGAGTGATTCTGGAAGGACCTATAGTATGAGTGAGGGATGTGGAGGAGTGGGAGGAAGATCTTGTATCAGTTGTGGACTCATTCATTTAGCAAAATGTCTAGACTATCTGCCATATTCTTGGCACAGTTCTTGAAGCTTGGTGAACAGAATAAAATGTCCTGTCCTCTTGCAGCTACAGACTAGTGGTATATTGTCTATTCTGTGTGAGACATTGTTCTATTTTATTTACATATGTTAACTCATTTGTTCTTCTAATAACTCTATAAGGTAGATATAGTACTATTATTATGCCCATTTTACACATGAGGTTGAAAGGCTTAAAGAAGTTAAGTGACTTGTACAGTATTTAAACTCACAGTTTGTTTCTGTAGTTCACATTTGACATCTTTATTTTCTCTCCATTTGATAGAGGCCCACAATATTAGCCAGTGAAAGGGCTTAAGGTGCCAGGGAGGGGAGAATGGGCATGTGCAGTGGCATGTGTCCAGCCTTTATTTCTTTAGTCATAGGAGGAAAAAATTAGGATTAGTATTGGTAGACTATTAGCAGAAGCATGAGGCCAAAATGAAATTGGTGAGATGTGAGAAGCTGCAGGTGTATGTTAGTGAAGGAGAGGTCCTAGTTACTGGAAGGGGTCAGAAGCTTTGTGATTTATGTGGTCACCAGTGGAAGCCCAACATACAACTTGATCCAGCATTGTAGTCTCTATTCATGGTCCATCTGAAGGGATTACTCACATTCTGAAGTGATTTTTGTGACTCTGTGGAGAAGAAGGGTTAACTCTCAATTGACTTAAGATAATCAGGGTGAGGGTTAGTTTAGTGCACAGGTTGGAGAACTGGAGTTAAACTTAGAAAATTATAGCATCCTTAAAAAAATGTGTAGCTCTTGTATTGGAAAAAAGTCTTCTGGTTTAGAGATGTTAAACTTAGGAGATAGAGGATCATTCTCAAGAGAGAAGCTTGAACTGGATCTGTGAATTAAAACACCATCAAGACTAGGTGTGATGGCTCATGCCTATAATCCCAGCACTTTGAGAGACTGAGGCAGTAGAATCACTTGACACCAAGAGTTTGAGACCAGCCTAGGCAACAATACGAGATTTTGTCTCTACAAAAAATTTAAAAATTAGCCAGGCATGGTGGCATGTGCCTATAGTTCCAGTTACGTGGAGGGTTGCTTGAGCCCAGGAGTAAAGTTGCAGTGAGACATGATGGTGCCACTGTACTCTGGCCTGAGTGACAGAGCAAGACCCTGTCTCAAGAATACAAATAAATTTTAAAACTAAAACTTACCTTCACAGATTTAACATAAGGAAAGCTAATGATACTTGGTATTTAACCCCTAATATTTTGAAAGTATTGTCATGGAGGCCAACCATTTTATACGCTGTGGTCTTTTATAGGAATTTTGAGAGGAGTCGATTCTAGAACTGGAAGATGAATTGTGTTGAACTAAACAATTGACGATAGTTTGTTGAAGACTTTTCTGTTCTTTGGGCTAGCAGAGTAGAATTTCTAAGACTATTTTGTTTGTTACTCTTAGTATTAATGAGAAATAGTTGTGGTTTGAAAATGAGAGACTTTAATTTTGTCTTAAATTTTTGACTTTTTTAGAAATTTTGTCTTCAACTGATAAGTATTTAATAGTTCTGGAAAGTGACAGGACATTTTTTCTTTTTTGAGACAGAGTCTCACTCTGTCACTCAGGCTGGAGTGCAGTGGCGCAATCTCAGCTCACTGCAGCCTCCGCCTTCCGGGTTCAAGGGATTCTCCTGTCTCAGCCTCGCTAGTAGCTGGGATTACAGGTGCTCACCACTGCACCTGCTAATTTTTGTATTTTTAGTAGAGGCAAGATTTCACCATGTTGGCCAGGCTGGTCTTGAACTCCTGCCCTCAGTTGATCCGCCTGTTTCGGCCTCCCAAAGTGCTGGGATTATAGGCATGAGCCCCTGCCTATTACTTTTTAGAGGTTTTTTGGAGTGTATTTTTGCACATTTTATTATGTTGTGGTTTTGTATTCAGGTCAACAGCTATAGCCCCATTACAAATAATAAAACTTGACTTCTTTCATATCTTAGTGTAGAGTATCATCACTGGGACCAGAGGCATGGCTAATGATTATAACTAGAATTTTGGAAAAAGCCTCTGTCTTTCATTAGGGACATACCAGGCATTTGAGTAATAAAGACTCATTGCTGAGTGAAAGGAGAGTAACTTATAAAAGTATCAGTATTTCTATTTTATTGCCTGCCTAGTGAATCAGTTTCTAATGCTTTCTATCCATCCAAAGCATGTATTGCCATTGCAGGATGCCCTTGCCCCAAAGTATTTGTGCAATACAACTTTGTATTCACAACTTGTCTTTTAAATTCTACTTTCTATTGAATTCCATTTGCTTGCCAGATCTTCACTGAAGATACTAATTAAGTCACATTTTCCAGAGCAGCGTTTTTGTTAATGTCTGGGGGAATCTAGAGTTATTTGTTTACCTCCTTTCTTTTTTAGAGTATGTAAAATGATTTTATTTCAAAGGATAAGTGAACTGAACTTGATAATGGAATGTTTAGGTGGAAATATATTTTTTGGTGATTTAGTTTTTGTTAGCCCAGTATATAAAATAGTCTTAAGGTCTTTCACTGACACTTTTCCTTCCTTCTCCCCTCTGCTCTCCTTCCTTCCCCTCCCCTTCCCTTCCCTTCTTTTCTTTCTTCTCTTTTCTCTTTCCTTCCCATTTTCCTTACCTTTCTTGACAGCATTTCTCTTTGTTGCCCAGGCTAACTAGAGTACAGTGGCCACTCACAGGCACAATCATAGTGCACTGCAGCCTTGAACTCCTAGGATGAGGTGATTCCCCAGCCTCAGCCTCCTGAGTAGCTTGGGACTACAGGCACACCTCACCACACTTGGCTTATTTAATTCCAGTTTACATGATCTTAAGCCTTTGATGCAATCCATTGTCATTGCTTTACAGTGTCTATCAGATATTGTCAGATACATGTTACACAGATGTCTTTTTTAGGAGTAATTATCAGAGAATGTTCTGCATTCGAATTAAAATTGTCTTGAAAACATTACTGTAGTGGTGGATGTACTCTTAAAACACTATATTAAGTGAAAGAAGCCAGACACAAAAAGCCACATATTGTATGAATTCACTTATACGAAGCATCCAGAATAGGCCAGTCTATAGAAAGAGTTGATTAGTGGTCAGGGGTTGGAGGGACAAAGAGGAGTGACTGCTTAATTGCATATGAGGTTTCCTTTTCCAGTGATGAAAATGTTCTGAACTCTAGAGAATGGTGGTGGTTGCATAACCCTGTGAATGTTCTAAAAGACACTGGATTGTGTACTCAAATGTTTACAGTGGTAAATTTTATGTTGTGTATATTTTACCACAATAAAAAAGTTGCTATAATGATTGTGTTATGTCGATGCTATATTGTAGTTTCTGTTCTCTCATTAGTGTTTGTGAAAACTTAATCCGTTCTGTTATGTTTTGTTTAGGTAAAATGATCCATTCTATGGTAGCTCACTTGGATGCTGTTACAAGTCTAGCAGTAGATCCTAATGGAATCTATTTGATGTCTGGAAGTAAGTCTTAAAGTCCTGTACTGCCCACAAACTTTATAAAAGATTGTTACTCAGTAACAAATTTTATTTGTTCTTTTACAGGCCATGACTGTTCCATCAGATTATGGAATTTAGACAGCAAGACATGTGTGCAAGAAATAACAGCTCACAGAAAGAAATTGGATGAATCAATTTATGATGTTGCTTTCCACCCGTCAAAAGCATATATAGCTAGTGCAGGAGCTGATGCCCTTGCCAAAGTATTTGTATGAATCAACAAAAACTCGCATCGTAACAAGATTTGCTTGGACAGAAAGAGGGTCTGCATCACTGCCATCAAAAAGGTTACTGATATGACACTACATGTGATCTGCCTGGTGAAAGCTATTTGGGGCAGGTACAAATTGGTGGAAATCACACCTTAATGTCAAGCTCATTAAGTTAACTGTAATTACTGTATTTTGTGGGACAAAGAAAAAAGGACTCCAGTATTTGTGGCCTGTACTGGATATGAACTGAGCGTATGTCTGTTTTTAGGTGTCTTTAAGCCAATGTGGAGTCTGATCTTTTAAAAAAGTTTTTTTTTTTTTTTTTTTTTTTTTTTTTTTCCTTTTCTTTTCTTTTGGACTCTGTGTGCTGCCTTAGGGTTAGGAATGTGGTGCTCTTGTTGGGGGAAGTGAGCTCCAAGAGTAGCTTTTTTTCATCTCTTAGTGATTTTCTGTTTATCGGTTGAATGCCACAGATTCCCTTTTAAACTTATTTTGCTTTAAAAAAAAGAAAAAGAAAAAGAAAATTTAACTTAAAATATTTTAGCATTAGTTGCACAAAATGTTTGGATAAAATTCTAGTTTTTATAAGTCTTTTTATATATTTAGCCTGTCACAACAGTGCTCAAGATTGTATTGAAGTTTTTCTGCATTATACAACCCTAAAACACAGAGATCTCACTGACCCGCTGCCCTGTAACCACTTTCTTTTCCTTCTTTTGCCTAATACAGCTCAGCTAAGTCCTTCCATAAAGATGCTAAATAACTTTCATCATCACATAAATGTCTTCATAAACCAAGGACTATTAAGTGTATTAAAATGAAACAGTGGGGTTTAGTACTCCAAATGAACTCTTAAAGAAAAAAAAACTAATCTTGGCATCCTATCACTATGTGATATTTTGTACATCTTACTGTATTTACAAGTTTATTTATCAAGGATTATCCATCTTGCTAATGGCCTATTATTTATTTCACTTTTTGTTGGTCTTTATATCCTTTTATTAATGTGCTAAAGGAACCTGTATATCTATTTTGGAAATCTTTGAATAGTCTAAAATAGACTAAAAATGGAATATTTTATAGTTTAAATTACAAACCAAGATGGTTCCCCCTAAGATATGTATCTTGGTTTTACCATGATTCCAAACAAAACTAACTTGTTTAAAAATATTTGGAATAAAATTTTATTTGCAGTACAAATAGGATACAAAAATAGTTGAATCAGGATACAGAAATCTGCTGTGTTTTGACTAGTTATCCCTGTTTTATTTTTTTAGATGTGCTTAATTTTATGGTGTAACTAAAGATTTTGTTTGTGTAATGCATGATTAAGACAATAAAGTATTTTTTCTAGTCTTCCAAGAAACTTTTCTGATCAGTTTGCGAGTTTTGATGAGTTTTGTAAGGTTTTTGTTTTACAAACTATGAATCAGCAAATTTTTAAGATTGTACCACATAGCAAACATACAGCTGTTGAAAAATAATGTATATAAAATGCATATAATAAATATTAAATTGTGTACCTGTATGTTACTGTTGGCTACATCATTTTGTGTTGAATAATAAAGTGCAATACTTTACTCTCCGTAATTAAACTAGGAAATGGAGATTTCTTAGTGAGTCCTTCATTTTTATGCTCTTCTTTCAAACTTTGTACTACTTATTGATATTCTAATAAGAGTAGATCACTAACACTATTAATAATGTCTAAGTATTTCACCCCACTTGAGGATTAAAAAAAAAAATCTTCCATTAAATTATGCAATTCAAAATAACCCCCAAAAATGTACAGATGCAGTTATAAATAATTTGCTTAGACAACCTGTTTCAATCTGAATTTCAGTTAATGGCAGTGTTGTTCCTATTTGCCATACCTGTTTCCACAAAAAAATTCAGCAAGAAATAAACTACATTGAATATTTAGCTTAGTTGGTGCAAAGTAATTGCGAGTTTTGCCATTTCTGGCAAAAAAAAAAAAAAAAAAAAACCCAACCTGTTAAAAGTTGTCTTATAAATAATGTTAAACATTAATATTTTGAAACTTGTCTTCAATAAGGTAATATCCTTTGTCTTTGAAGGGAATTGCAGATGAAATTAGAAGGGAACTAGAAAACTTATGTGTAAAATTCAATTTGAATGCTTGCTGCTGTTGCTGGGGGAAAAAAAGTACATTGTACATTGAGAAATTTTGTCATCTACCATAAAAATCTAAGTGGCAATTTTAGTCATTGATGAAAAACTAAAACTTTTCAAGTTTTTTTTTTTGGTTTGAGATGGAGTAGAGTTTCACACTTGTTGCCCAGACTGGAGTGCAATGGTGCAATCTCAGCACACTGCAATCTCCGTCTCCCAGGTTCAAGTGATTCTTGTGCCTCAGCCTCCCAGGTAGCTGGGACTACAGGCATGCGTCACCACGCCTAGTTAATTTTGTATTTTTAGTAGAGACAGGGTTTTACCATGTGTTGGTCAGGCTGGTCTCAAAGTCCTGACCTCAGGTGATCCATCTGCCTCAGCCTCCCAAAGTGCTGGGATTACAGGTGTGAGCCATTGCATCCAGCAAATTTTTTTTCATCATTTTTTTTTTTTTTTTTTTTGAGATGGAGCCTTGCTCTATCCCCCAGGCTGGAGTGCAGTGGCACGATCTCCAGCTCACTGCAAGCTCCGCCTCCCGGGTTCACGCCATTCTCTTGCCTCAGCCTCCTGAGTAGCTGGGACTACAGGCGCCTGCCACCACGCCCGACTAATTTTTTGTATTTTTAGTAGAGACGGGGTTTCACCGTGGTCTCTATCTCCTGACCTAGTGATCCACCCACCTTGGCCTCCCAAAGTGCTGGGATTACAGGGGTGAGCCACCGTGCCCGGCTTTTTTTGTTTTTCTGAATTGAACATTCAACTAGAGAACAAATTAAAGGGGGTACTTTTCTCCTCTTCTGTTTCTTCTTTTTTGAAATAAAGAATAAGCTTTTCCAAAGCTAGAATTGTTTCTAGCAGCTCTTCCAACCCAGTACATTACCATTGATCTGAAATGTGATGATTATTGGAATGCATAAACATTGATGTATTTGGGAATGTATTAAAACTGAAATGGATAAAAATTAGTATATATATTTTGTTCTTACCTCCTTTGGTTGTATTTTTCTCTGCAGTATTTAGTCTCTTTGGAAGAGACTAAAAGTATGCACAAATAATGTCTTATTTTCATTATGACACATGGGAAATTGATTTCACTATTAAATAGTACTTTATACAAATCTTAATATGTTGATTTCTTCCCTTAATAGTTAATCATATTCTGCCTCTCATATTTCATGTTTTTTTTTTTTTTTTGCATTATTTCAAACTAGGTAACATCCGTTGAAGACTAACATTGCATTTAATGCATTAAGTTATAAATGGGCTAGCATATTTGAAATCTAAGCATGTTTGCTTAAGTTGGATTGTAATACATCTTTCCTTTTTACTCTCTGTCCCCTGTAAATAACCTTTATCCTGATTATGTTTACTTATAAAATTATTGATAGTAACCTAGGTTCTGATTTCTGCTCTCTTGCTGCTATTCCCTGGTTACTTCAGGTGACTCAGAACTTGGTCCTTTATAAAATTAAAGAAAAAAACACTTTCTTAAAAGGGCTAATGACTGGTAGCTGGGTATTCATTAAAGCTTAATTTTCCAAGGGGTTGTACTCCTAGCTGAGAGTTTTCAGTTTACTTACTGGGGAAAAAATCATATTATGCTAAACCCAGTTTTTATGATGTTTAATTAAAATTATCCATGTTACATGATTTAGTCACGTTGGAAGCATTTTATAAAGGGGGAGGTTGTCTTCTGAAACTCCATTTTCAAATTCAAATTTTTATGTAGTGAAAAAGGCAATTCCAGTTCAGTTTTTCCCTGCATGTAGTCCTTTTATTCCTCTTACGCAGGGTATAAAACTGTAAGACTCAAAAGATTTACTGGAGTATATTATTCTGACTGTTTAACACCTTTTTCAGGGGGCCTAGGTGGATGAGAGGAGGAGATAGGACCCGTCTTTAGAAAAGACAGGCAAGATGGGATGATAGAGCACCTCTTTCTTTTGGGAGAGGCCTTGGTGAGCTAATCATCTAAGTCATATTAAGGGAGTCCTGATGTTCTCCTTTCATAGGGACCAACTTCACAAGCATTTTAAAGTAAAAATGATGTCAATCACAAAACATTTCTGGTGAAGCAAGTACTCAAAAATGTCTTAGACTGTTTAACCAGGTAGTCGCTGTGTATAACGTCTAGAACAGTAGGTATTCAATAAACTTGTGTCTTTTTGTTTTTTTATTTTGGAGATAGGGTTTTGCTCTGTCACCCAAGCTGGAGTGCAGTGGTGTGATCATGGCTCACTGTAGCCTTGACCTCAGCTCAAGCAGTCCTCCCACCTCAGCCTCCCGAGTAGCTTGGACTACAGGCATGCACCATCCCACGCAGCTAATTTTTTTTTTCTTTTTTGTAGAGTCAAGGTTCTCACTGTTGCCCAGGCTGGGCTTGAATTCCTGGCCTCAAGCAGTCCTCCCACTTCAGCCTCCCAAAGTGTTGGGATTACAGGCATGAGCCACTGTGCTTGGCCTCAATAAATAATTGAATCAAAGAAAAAAATATTCTTGGTGTTAATACATGATTTAAAACACAATTCAGATTGGTCTTTCCACATGGATTTTTACCATATCCTCAGGGGAGACACTTGCAGTAATAAAAGTAAGCCAGCTTACAATCACTGACTAGCAGTTTTATTGCTTAAATATTCCAATTACATTATTTTTTTCCGCAGTTATTTGAAATGTCTTTAAATGTTTATAAGCAGTCAGTAAATACTTTACCAACTTTTAAGTACTTGGGTGACTCAGAATATAAGCCAGATATATCTATATACATATAAAATTAAGGAGAGAAATAGAAAAATACCTGGCAATTCTCTCTTAGTGTGATATTTTTAGTCGTAAGTTGTTATAAAAACACACTACAAAAGCAGTTTGATACAGGACTCCTTTCTATACCCAGATTTTATAGTCTGCAGTAATAGCTAGCTATTGTTGATTGGTTTTAAGAAAATATCTACTTGGGTCAAAATATGTATAGAACCATGTTAAAGAGCTGTGTTCCATTTAAGTTTCTCTTTTCATTTTGCTTATATAATCAATACGGAATGGTTAGAGAAGGAATGTTGCTTTTGGTCTAAGTATCAGATTCTTTTATTGAGCTATGGAATTTGCATATCTGTACATTTAGTAGGCATGGTTAGAACTCTTAAGGTTTTAATCCACATTATCTCCTCTTTCCTGAGTTTCTAAGGGCCATGATTATGAAGCCTCAGCAGTGTTTTTAACAAAGTACACTGTAAATTGTAACCAGAAGGCAGTGGCTTTAAAGGAGTGCTTATTTGCCTAAATGGCTGTTGACATATTTAATATAATAGTTTTGTATCTGATTCTAGTATGCTAAAGCATTTCAGTATTATGAGAATACAATTTATACACTGGATCCCCTTGTACTTTTTCTTTCAGTTGTCAAAATGTTACCATTATTGCTGGGATTCTAAGAAATCTCTACAAATGCCTCTGATGACATCAGAAACAATCGGTTCTAATCCTGTGAACTCTCTTGTGAAGAAAGCATGAGACTCCTTCGGTTTAGAAGCCATATCTTTCAGGTCATCCAGAGGTGCCCAAGCCACACCAACAGAGAAGATAGTGATTCCTACAATGGAAACATTTTAAAGTGAATTAAAAATCAGGTCTACCTAATATATGGAATTATGTCTATATGTTTTCCATACACTGTTACATAGTTGCAGCGAAAACTGCTTACTAATTTCTGGACAATTAAATCCCCCGAACAAATTAAGTTTTCACAGTCATTGTGACAAGAGTGGTCCAAACCAGAAACTGCTACATCTGTAACTCACCACATGAACAGGTAAGTCATGATCACTGATAAGAAATATTTGATAAAGTTCAACATCCATTAATGACAGAACACATGTAATAAACTAGGAATAGAAGAAAACTTTTAACCTGATCCACAGTATCTTTTCAAAAATCCTACAGTAGGCCAGGCACGGTGGCTCAAGCCTGTAATCCCAGCACTTTGGGAGGGCGAGACGGGCGGATCACGAGGTCAGGAGATCGAGACCATCCTGGCTAACACGGTGAAACCCTGTCTCTACTAAAAAATACAAAAAATCAGTAGGGCGTGGTGGTGGGCACCTGTAGTCCCAGTCACTTAGGAGGCTGAGGCAGGAGAATGGCATAAACCCGGGAGGCAGAGGTTGCAGTGAGCTGAGATCCGGCCACTGCACTCCAGTCCGGGCGACAGAGCAAGACTCCGTATCAAAAAAAAAAAAAAAAAATCCTACAGTAAATGCAGATGCTGAAAATTTTCCATACAAAGTTGGCCTGCATCAAACAGTATACTGGAGGCAGAGTCACAGTCCATTAAAGCAAGAAAGAAAGGCACCAGAGATGGGATAAGTAAAAGGTAAAAGTGTTCAAAGGTTGTTTGAGGAATGGTGACTAGTCCTCTGATAATGACAAACCCTCTTCCATTTCAATCTTTAATACTGGTAAACTAATAATCAGAAAATGTCAGCCTATAATCCCAAAGCAAAACTAGTAAGTACTGTCCAAGAGGGGTCGGTATGAAACTGGAGTAATTTCTTCCAGTTACATTGAGGTATTCTATTTCCATTCACTTGAGTTACTAGAAGGCTTTTAGTACAACTGTACATTCAGTTAGAGTGATAATACATTGGTTGGATTCACCCCAATCCCAATTGTAGAAGTTTTCATTCAATCTTTTTTTTTTTGGAGACAGAGTCTGGCTCTTTCGCCCATGCTGGAGTGCAGTGGTACAATCAAGGCTCACTGCAGCCTCAACTTCCTGGGCTCAAATGATCCTCCTCAGCAACTCCATCCTCGAGTAGCTGGGACTACAGGTGCATGCCACCAAGCCCAGCTAATTTTTTAGTTTTTTTGTAGAGATGGGGTTCCACCATGTTGTTCAGGCTGGTCTTATCTCAAACTCCAGGGCTCAAGCGACCCATCTGCCTTGGCCTCCCAAAGTGCTGGGATTACAGGCATGAGCCACCACACCAGGCCTCATTTAGGAGATTCTTAGTGTAGAGTACCATCTATCTAATGCTGGGTGCAATTTTTTATAGCTTTTGGGGTTTCTGTAATAGTTTTCCTCTACGGATCTAAAGCTTCATCCCCCTACAGTGCTCAGAGTGGTAAACACCTAAGATACACAGCAGGTTTACATGATGTAAAAACTACTTGGAACAATTTCCAATTGTTCCAGTCTCCTTTTCCTGACTCCTACTCCCTGGCAAAAAAAAAAAAAAAAAAAAAAAGTCAAAATATTTTTTTCCTCCCCCTCAGTTTTCCTCACTTCTTTTCAGTTCTACATTCTAGTTCAGATTGTTTAGCTCAAGCCCAGCATATAATTACAGTTAAAAAAAATAAAACAATCACACCACTGTACTCCAGGCTGGGCGACAGAGCAAGACCCTGAAAATAAAAACAGTTGTGATCTAACCCTAAAATCGTACCCTATTTTCTGGCCTTTGCAACTTTCAATATCACTAAGGGATAATTTTCATGAATCAATTTTGGTGTAGTCCAGCCGTCTGAAGTTTAATCAACCTAATCACTTTATAGCCTGAATACAATCCTGTTATCTATAAGTTCAGTAAGCTAAGTATTAAGGAATATGATAGTAAACAGGTCTTTACTTCACAGATTAGTTGCTGATGTATAAAAAATACTTTTTATGCCAGGTGCGGTGGCTCACGCCTGTAATCCCAGCACTTTGGGAGGCCGAGGCGGGCAGATCATGAGGTCAGGAGATCGAGACCATCCTGGCTAACACGGTGAAACCCCATCTCTACTAAAAATACAAAAAATTAGCCGGGCGTGGTGGCGGGCACCTGTAGTCCCAGCTACTCGGAGGCTGAGGCAGGAGAATGGCGTGAACCTGGGAGGCGGAGATTGCAGTGAGCCGAGATCACGCCACTGCACTCCAGCCTGGGCGACAAAGCGAGACTCCGTCTCAAAAAAAAAAAAAACTTTTTATAAGCTAGATGTGGAACTTAAGTTGCATATCTTTTCTGTCTTAAGAATAATCTTTCATCAGTATCTGTAAAAATAGGTAAGTACATTGGCAGAGGTACTAATGTGTAGAAAGAGAAAAGGTTATGTCATTAGGAATTAAGTAGGGAAAAGGAGGTACAGAAGAGTATAAAAACAGCAAGTCCATTGATTCTTTCCTCCTGTCACTCAGTTATATCCTCAGAAAGGGAATCTTAGCTTTTTGTTGGTCTATTTGATCTCCAACACATTATGTTAATGTCCTCAGGAACGAGGCCTGTGCCAAAAGTAATATTAAGGGCTGGGGTAAGGAAGAAAGAAAAAGAAACCCTTCTTATACCCTTTTATAACACCAGTGTGTGTTTTTATTATCTTAAGGGGAAGAAAAAAGGAAGGTTTTTTTTTCTTTTTGAGACAGAGTCTCACTCTGTCACCCAGGCTGGAATGCCATGGCACGATCTCAGCTCACTGCAACCTCAGCCTTCTGGGTTCAAGTGACTCTCATGCCTCAGCCTCCTGAGTAGCTGGGATTACAGGTGTATGTTACCACACCCGGCTAATTTTTGTATTTTTAGTAGAGACTGGTTTTTACCATGTTGGCCCAGCTGGTCTTGAACTCCTGACCTCAGGTGATCTGCCCACCCCAGCCTCCCAAAGTGCTGGAATTATAGGTGTGAGCCACTGCACGTGGCCAATGGGGATAGGTAAAGACTATAGGAGACCTTATCTCAGGAAACTCATACCAGACAAAACTTGACTAAAATAAAAGTTAGGGTTGGGTGCGGTGGCTTATGCCTGTAATCGCAGCACTTTGGGAGGCTGAGGTGTGAGGAATGCTTGAGCCCAGGAGTTTGAGACCAGCCTGGGGAACAAAGTGAGACCCCCGTCTTTACAAAAAAACTTTAAAATTAGCCAGGCGCACCGGCATATGCCTGTCATCCTAGCTACGTGGAAGGCTGACACAGGATTATTGCTTGAGCCCAATAGTTGGAGGTTGTAGTGAGCTCTGATCATGCCACTGCACTCCAGCCTAGTGACAGAGCAACAACCTGTTTCATACACAAGAAAGTTAGGATAAATTACTGAATGGCAGATTCATGGTAGGTTATAAGCTGGCTATTTGGAGATATAGTCCAAGTTTAAGCTAAATGTGAGCACCTGTAACATTTCCTTAACGTGACATGGTTCTCATGACAATTCTCCCAACAATACAGTGGTTAGGAGTGTGGACTCTGGAGCCAGAATGCCTGGGTTTGGATCTTGGCCTTGCCACTTACTAGATGTGTCATTTCCCGGAAGTTTGTTTCCTTATCTGTAGAACGAGATTAGTAGGGCTGCTTTGACAGTTAATATTGGGTAAAGCTGCAGGTGTTTGTTCAATGAAATGCTTAAATTTTTATTTACTCCTAAAATTCACGAACCATTTTTTTTCTGTTCCCTTCTCCTATAAAGAACAAGGACCTTACCTGCATCATGTGCAGCAGCTGCAGGACCTTGGACATCATCATAGGACTGCCCATCTGTGACAATTACTAGGAAGTTCTTGTTGGGGCTCTCCCTTATAGGGCCAAACACATTTCTAACAGTAAAGGAAATGGCATCACCAGTAGCTGTTCCACCACTCATGTAGCGGATGTTTCTGATAACAGCTAGGACATCCTCTTTGGTGCTATAGTCAGTGAAACTGAACTCCGTGCGCTGATCATAAGTAAACTGTACAGCAGCTATCTTGGCACCAATGTCTGAGATTTCAAAAGTCTTGGCTATGTTGGAAACAAATTCAAGCATGAGGCGGAAATTGCTATCTCCAACACTGCTGGAGCCATCAATTAGAAAGGCAATGTTCACTGAGTTATAACAGGTCTTGCTGCACATCATTTGTTCATGAGTGCACAGCTTCTGTACCAGAGGCTTTACGTATTTTGTGGTGCCAAACCAGTTGGGCATGTGGTAAGAGAAGAAGCCATTATTCCGACAGACAGCCTAATGGGGGAGACACATAAAAGATATCCAAAAGGATCAAAAGTTGTTTCTTCTTAAAACCTGTGGAAAATCCTGAATGTTACAAGTTAATCTAGATAACAGGCAGTCAGCACTGCACTTAGAGGTCCAAAATGGAATACCTATCACTGTAACAGAAGATGACCCTCACCACTTTACCTTGTCAACAAATGTAACATCCTGAACCATCCCCAGTTCTTCAGGAATAGGCTTGGCCACAGAAACTATAAATACATTGACACCGAACTCTCTGGCCACAATGCCTGCTTCCTCGATGTCATCAGAAGGCCAACCATCAATAAATACCACCACCACTTTGGGGATCCCTTTTCTTACTCCAGCATCTACTGTGAAGAATTTCTGAGCAGTATGCTTCAACGCTTTTCCTAAATTTGAAAAAGAAGCAAACAAGTAGCATTTACCACTGCTCAAACCACATTTCTGTTTCCCTGTAGCATTTGATGCTGCAAAGTTTAAGAATTATACATAGAACTGGCAGTGGGGTGGGGCACACACACAAAAGAATTATATAGAACCCAGTTCTATAACAGATGCATCAGCTGGGAAAGTTTAATTATCTACCAGGCCTATTTTTTTCTCTTCACAAACCATATTAGTTCCCCCTCTACCTCCTAGAAGCCTCACATTTGCTTATCCTGCATCAATTGCCAGTTAGAAACACATAACTGATTCCCATTTCTGTGCACGTGCTCTCTATGTAGCCCTTTGGTGACTGATTAGTGCCTCTAAGAAGTCTCTCTTCAGAGTCAACAGTAGTGCTACTCTCATTCTTTCTGCCACATCTGCGTTCATTAGATAAGTCTGTTGATCTTCACTTCTTTTTAGCATTAAAAGAGATACTTCTCCAATGTTATATATCTAGTCAATCCAACATATGAGAATTCTAAATCACCATGCTTTATATTTTTAAAAATAAGAAATATCAACACACTTTGGTATACTTCCCTTATACACTGAAAATTTATCTCAGATGATCAAATGCAGACCTAGCCAAGATTTCAATTCCAGGAGGATTTCACATCTGCTCATATAAAATAGCATAATACTGTTTTACATGTCTGATCACTGATAACCCTCTCCTATATTACTTCCCAGGTATTGAAGTCTACTTACCTGTATTGGAATTACCCCCTCTGAAACCTACTTCCTTTATGGCAAACAAAACATCTTTGGCTGATGTAAAGTTTTTCAAGTAAAATTCTATTTTGGGATGTTCACTAAGTGGAAGAAAGAAAATGTTATTCAGGGAGAATTAAAAAGGTAAAATAAGCAACATTACATGCCTTAAAAAACAGTTTTAAAACCAGACAACACACAAGTTTCTTTCTTAATTCCACAGTACATAGTCAACTAAGGCATTGCATCCTTACTTGAATTATTGGGGATATTTCAGAGGTGTAACAAAGAATTGCCATATTGAGGATTTATTATATTCTGGGTAATAAGTCAAAAGCATAACACATGTATAACCTCATTTCATCATAGCTCTACAAGGTTGGAATTATCCCAATTATGTAAATGAAGAAACTGAGGCTCAGAGCATTTAGGGAGTTTGCCTGATGAAACACAGCTGCATTTTAAGTTCAGGTTGTCTGGCTCCAAAGTCCACGCCTAAACTATATGAAGAACTTGAAATCAGGTTTGGCTCAGAGCCTTGGGTTTAACAGAAGTCCGCAGAATTGGGCACCAGGTAGCTAAACTAAATTAGGAAGTGGCTGGGTGTGAAACTAGGGTCTGTTGCATCGTGGGACCCAGAGGCTCTAAGTAGTGTGGATCTATTAACCCAGGTCTCTCTGTTTAGGAGAAACAATTTCATTGATGTGCTGGTCAGCATTTTTTTAAAGGGAAAAAGGTGAAATGAATTATAAAGTTATAATATTGAGTTTTTCTTATGATGACAGTGACATTTGTGGACCTTAAAATTATGTGTATTGTAAGAGTTTAGCCATCTCATTTCCTATATTTAATATTAAAGGAATTTCAGCTCACTTTTATATAACTACTCTGTGTTCATCAGAGACTGTATTGAGTATAAACAACCAAAGCACAATCTGTTGTGTTTAGATTCCAGATGAGTCAGTGTTTCATAGTGCAAAATTTTAAGATCTTAGCGTTATCAGTAGCTATTTTATTCAAGATTTTTTCAGGGAGAAGTATAACACTGACTGCATTTCTGCACACATACCTGATGGAATATTGGATCATAAAATCAGATTTCATGGGTTGAAAACCTTTTCACTTGTGGTCACTTTTCAACTATCCAGATTATGACTTAGGAAATTAGTCTCATTTTTGTATCCTTAATGATATGTTCTGTCCTTTGACTTACATATAAACTTGGCAGGGTTTATCTATTCTAATAGCCTTTCTGAAACAGAAAAACTACAAACCAGGAAGTTACAAGAAGCTAGTCTTTGTATGAGTCTACAAGGTAATGAAGCATTCATCTTCAAAAAGAATTGGGTCAAAATAGTCAGAAAAAAGTATCAGACAAAAAGTATTGCAGGGGAATTTGCCTCATGGGATGTTAAAATGTGCAAGAAAACTATGATAATTAAAGAAATGTAGAAAAAATATGTAAGGATTAGCATATGAATCAAAGAAATAGACTTGCTCAAACTCAGGTATAAATATGATACCACAAGTCAATGAAACAAGGAACCCATTTTTTTAAGGGTGAGAGACAAATGGTTAAATTATATAAAAAGAGTTAAATTTTCTTCTCACACCAAAAAAATTCTATCTAAACTAAGAGCAGAGCCACTTGTAAAAAATAACATAGATGAAATGCAAATTAATATTTGTAATAGCATTGTTTATACACCCTTATACACTGCTGATAGTAGTTTAAACTAGTTCACCTTTCTAGGAAGCAATTTTGCTATTTATTTGTTTATTTACAGATGGGGTCTTGCTCTGTTGTCCAGGCTGGAGTGTAGTGGTGCCATCATAGCTCTCTGCAGCCTTGAACTCCTGGGCTTGAGATCCTCACACCTTAGCCTCCTGAGCAGCTGGCACTACAAGCATGAGCCACTGTGCATGGCTCAATTTCACTATTTATATCAGAGGCTTTAAGTCAGAACCTCACTTCTAGAAATCTAATGTGATAAAATAATCAGAGATGGGCACAAAGATGATATAAGGATGTTCATCACAGTGTAGTGTGTAATGTAGTGAAAAAACAATAAAAGAATGGCTAAATAATTATGCAGAGGAATATTATGAAATATTTTTGATGAATATTTGTGATATGAGAAAATGCTCAAAATACTAAAGGATGAAAAAAACAGGATGTGAGGCATTTTTTATAGTCTGAGCTTTTAAAAAATAATACAGTCAAATATTTCCTTAAAATACTGAAGGGGCCAGGCGTGGTGGTTCACACCTGTAATCCTAGTACTTTGGGAGGCCGAGGCAGGTGGATCACCTAAGGTTAGGAGTTCGAGACCAGCCTGGCCAACATGGTGAAACCTTGTCTCTACTAAAAATACAAAAATTAGCCAGGCATGGTAGTGCACACCTGTAATCCCAGCTACTCAGGAGGCTGAGGCAGGAGAATCGCTTGAACCTGGGAGGTGGAGGTTGTAGTGAGCAGAGATCGCACCAATGCATTCCAGCCTTGTTGACAGAGCAAAACTCCATCTCAAAAAAAAAAAAGTACTGAAGGGAAATAAAACATTTTATAGTAATTATCTCTAGGGCATATGATTTAGGGAATTTCTTTTTTTGTGTGCTGTATGTATTTTCAAGCTTTCTACAATGAGCATATTCTATTTCTAAAAGCTAAATATATATTTTTTGTTTGTTTGTTTGTTTGAAACAGAGTCTTGCTCTGTCACCCAGGCTGGAGTGCAGTGGCGCGATCTTGGCTCACTGCAAGCCCCACT
The DNA here is from genome assembly GCF_002776525.5 of Piliocolobus tephrosceles. Classification (NCBI taxonomy): domain Eukaryota; kingdom Metazoa; phylum Chordata; class Mammalia; order Primates; family Cercopithecidae; genus Piliocolobus; species Piliocolobus tephrosceles. The sequence goes on from NC_045439.1 coordinate 115,460,498, forward strand.
TCCCGGGTTCATGCCATTCTCTTGCCTCAGCCTCCCGAGTAGCTGGGACTACAGGCGCTCGCCAGCACTCCTGGCTAATTTTTTTTGTATTTTTAGTAGAGAAGGGGTTTCACCATGTTAGCCAGGATGGTCTCGATCTCCTGACTTCATGATCTGCCTGCCTCGGCTTCCCAAAGTGCTGGGATTACAGGCGTGAGCCACTGTGCCTGGCCAGCAATTAATAAATATTTTTAAATGAATGAAATAGAAAGGTCATGCTTCAGATCACCAACCAAGACAATATGGAAAGAGCTAAAAAGCATAACAGAATAGGGAGGTGGAATAGACATATCACTGCTTCTTCCTTCAGAAAAGAGAAATTAGGAATTGAGCAGAGTAGATAAGCAGAGGTGACTTCTGTAAGCAACACGACTCTCCAATCTACCTTCTTGTTCTTATATAGATAGCACACAGTTTTCTAAATTCTTTTATTCCAAAAAGAAGGCATTCAGAACTACTCAGTCTGCCCAGGCAGTCTTAGATCCTGAACTTACAGCTTAGGAATCCAGTGTGTCCATAACTCAAAATGTTTATACTGAACTGACATGTACCCACTAAAAGGAATGATCATTTGTCATCATTCAAGACATCATTGAAATCTCCGCTCATTTTATTTATTTATTTTTGAGACATAGTCTCTCTGTTGCCCAGGTTGGAGTGCAGTGGTGCAATCTTAGCTCACTGCAACCTCTGCCTCCCAAGTTCAAGTGGTTCTCCTGCCTCAGCCTCCCAAGTAGCTAGGATTACAGGCGCATGCCACCACGTCTGGGTAATTTTTGTATTTTTAGTAGAGACTGGGTTTCACATGTTGGCCAGGCTGGTTTCAAACTCCTGACCTCAGGTGATCCACACACCCACCTTGGCCTCCAATGTGCTGAGATTACAGGCATGAACCACTGCACCCAGCCTCATTTGATTTTGAATGTATCCAACACAAAGAAGTGATCAATGTTTGAGGTGATGGATATACTAATTGCTCTCATTTGATCACTATACATTGTATGTATGAAACCATTACTATGTACCCCATAAGTATATATAATTATTATGTGTCAATTACAAAATAAATACATAATTTTTTAAAAATCTCCCATTTTAACAAGGTTGGTACCTGGCTTGAACAAGGCCCACGTGTGGTCCTTCTGTTCCAATTCCCAACATTAGAGCCACTTTTCCAACAAAATTCTTCTGTAAATTAAATCGGCGCTGCCCAATATTAAAGCTTCCATCAATCAGAAATGCAATGTCCGCTTTACAATCTGCGAACAACCAAACCGGTCCCCTTGTTAGCAGTCTCAGGAGGAGGGAGGGAAAATGCTGCCTTCCCAAATGGAGATCTTGATTCTTACCTTTATTGCCAGTTTTCTTCTCAGGTGTTTTCTTTAGTCGTTTACCTGAAATAAAAGATGCACTTGGCATTAACAAAAGGAAGACAGTTACATAGCAAGAAACCCACATGGGGAGAAGCTCATAACAACAGAGTGCCATTCACAAAAGGACTTTTTAAAAAAAATTAATTTCCTCAGGATTTTCTGGACTAGGGAAAGCAATGACTCAATAAATAAACAAATCAGTATGTAGGCCTACATATTTGATATGCCTCTAATCCAGGACTTTGATACCTCAAACCCACAGGTGACGCAGGAACTCAACATTAGATCCTAATGTTCTTAATATCTTTGACTTTAAAACTGCCATAGTCATACAAAAAGGGTTCCCTGGCTATTTCTTTCTTTTCTTTTCTTTTTTTTTTTTTTTTGAGATAGAGTCTTGCTCATCGCCCAGGCTGGAGCGCAATGGCGCGATCTCGGCTCACTGCAAGCTCCGCCTCCCGGGTTCACGCCATTCTCCTGTCTCAGCCTCCCGAGTAGCTGGGACTACAGGCACCCGCCACCTCGCCCAGCTAATTTTTTGTATTTTTAGCATAGATGGGGTTTCACCGTGTTAGCCAGGATGGTCTCGATTTCCTGACCTCGTGATCCGCCCGCCTCGGCCTCCCAAAGTGCTGGGATTACAGGCGTGAGCCACCGCGCCCGGCCCTATTTCTTATAATAGACACACATTCCTCATTCACATGATAGTGCAGTAATTAAAGGAATTTAATGAAGCAAACGGAACTGGAAGTTCATGGTACTTGACCAGTTCTTAGGCGTGGTTTATCAAATCTGGGAGTAAATAGGACTTTAAGAGAATTATTAGGCTGGGTGCAGTGGCTCATGCCTGTAATCCCTGAACTTTGGGAGGCTGAAGTGGGTGGATTGCATGAGGTCAGGAGTTCAAACCAGCCTGGGCATCATAGCTAGTCCTCTGTCTCTACAAAAAAGTAAAAAAATTAGCTGGGTGTAGTGGCATGTGCCTGTAGTACCACCTACTCAGGAGGCCAAGGTGAGAAGGTTGCTTGAGTCTAGTTTAAGGCTACAGTGAGCTATATGAACGCACTACTGCACTGCAGCCTGAGCAATAGAGGGAGCCCCTGTCTTTAAAATATACACATAAAATTGAATGTTTCTATATGTAATATACCAGTAAACTTAAGACATTTGCTTTGTTTCTCTTTAATACCAAATTTCTTTAAGCAAAGCTTCTACCAACAACACATTTATTCATAACTTCCAAATGCTGTGCTGGCAACTAGGAGATAGGTTTCATAGTTCATACCTGTTGGTGGATGTGCTGTGGACACGGCTTGTCCTGTGGCCTCCTGTGTACTACTTTTGCCTTCTGTTAAAATAAAAATAAGTTTATTTTTTTCCTTTTCCTTCTTTACCAAAGTATTATGAATCTAATTTAGGGCTCTCTACGATGACAAATGTAATAGGGTAATGGTGATTGTAGTTACAAACATCCTATTGCATGCTAGTTTCAGAGAACCAAAATGCTTATCCATTATATCTTCAAAGGATCATCAAAAATGAATTCAGTAGTTTTTCAGTTCCTTGGTAAGTGTCCGGGCATTCTGACAGCAGATAATTCAAGTTTCTATTGCCATCATCTGCCAGTAAGATTGTCTTCTATTCACCCATATTTGGCTTCAGTGGGTACTTGACCCCTCAGTCTAACCTACAGTTTACCTCTATAGGTCAGCTTCAGTCTTGATCACAGGTTTTTCCATCAAGGTTAAAGAGGCTGAGCTAAAAAAAGCAGAAAACTTTTGGGGGGTGGGAGAATATTACAGAATGAGAACAGTAATTATACCTACTAGTTACTGTGAAAGAAGCAGACCATCTAGAAAGCATTTGAGACTGGATGCCATGGGCATCTACTGAGGAATAGTTTTCTCGGCCAGGTAGGCTGTAGACTCGTACAGGTCCCCCTGAGTTGCTGATTACTCCCCTGCAACACAAGAATAGCAGCTGAGACGCTATCCACACTTTTTTCAGGGCATCCCACTGACTTATAGTGCCATGTTGTATCTATTGCTTTGATTAATCAAGAAAATAGCTCATCAGGGAAGTCATCTAAAGATTCTGCTTATTTTGTTTATTAATTTATTTATTTGTTTGATGGAGTCTCGCTCTGTAGCCCAGGCTGGAGTACAGTGGCGTGATCTCGGTTCACTGCAACCTCCACCTCCCGGGCTGCAATTCTCCTGCCTCAGCCTCCCAAGTAGCTGGGATTTACAGGTGTGCATCACCACGCCTGGCTAATTTTTGTATTTTTAGTAGAGACAGGGTTTCACTATGTTATCCAGGTCTTGAATTCCTGACCTCAAGTGATCTGCCTGCCTCAGCCTCCCACAGCGGTGGGATTACAGGCATGAGCCACCACTCCCAGCTGCTGCTAGCCTTTTAAAAACTTGCTTACACAAGAACAAAATTTGCCTGGAAAAAATTGTTTTGTGCTGTCGAACTTCCTAAGTGTTGATAAGAACACATTTGTAATATCCCGTTACGTACAACTTAGAAATTCAGAGCACCAAACAATTTTCCTAAGATACTCTCTTTAACTACATGCCCTTGGACTGAATGTTTTTAGGAGTATTATACTGGCTATTCTACTACAGGATAGCTTGGCACTTGCTAACAATAGTCACCTGGGGCAAGATACTTGCCAACTCTCTGAGTTCAGTTTCTTCATCTGTAACTAGAGTAAAATTCTACCTACCTTGTCAAGTTGTGGTGGAAGTTAAAACGATAGCTGGCACATAGTAATAACTCAGTAACATATCACATGATTAGGAATGTTTTGGAATCACAGCAATCTAGCCATCAAGAAGTAATGCAATTTGCCTTTTGTGAGAAAGCTTTCCATGTGTATTTCGTGTTTCAAGTATATCCAGGAGAACCTTGAAAATGTATCCATTTTCTGTGGCCACAATGGCACCAAAAGAAAGAATGCAGGGAAGAAAGGGATCCAGATGGCTAAAGCAGGAAAGGAAATAATCATGTTTGCATTTCTCTCCCACCCTGGTTTGGGCTTACCTGTGGACAGCAGCCCCACATATGCTCGATACAGAAGCATATACTATGTTCCCATACACAGAGACTTCATCGAGAGGGCAGCCCCCTGGGCAGAGGACATCTGCTTTCTCTTTCCTGATGTCCAAGCCTCTGGTAAAACATGTGATAGCAATGGGAGCTGAAGAGAAAGGAGATAATATTGTAAGCATTCTTAGGACTTCTTGGGGCATAGTGGTGGGGAGACTACCGTGTGAGATTTAAGTTTTACTTCCCTAATTTCTACTTTTCTAGTTATGAATATTGACTTATATACCATTCCATACCATTCTGGATTTTGGCAAACCACAAGGTTGTTTTCCAATTTAATATAGTCCCCAGCCACTGTAAAAGTCTAATGTGAAAGTTCTGGGTTTTTATTTTGTTTTTGTTTTTGAAATGGGGACTCGCCAAGTTGCCCAAGCTAGGCTCAAATTCGCGAGCTCAAGTGATCCATCTCTACCTCCTTAGTAGCTGGGATTACAGGTGTGCCACTGTGCCTGGCTTCTCAGTTCTTAATCAGATTGGAAATACATAATTGGAACTATATCTGAAGTAGAAAATAAAGGTCATTTAATACTTATTAATTATAGAAATACAAAAAATCTTGGCTGGGCTTTGTGACTCATGCCTATAATCCCAGCACTTTAGCAGGCCAAGACAAGAGGATCTGCTTGAGTCCAGGAGCTCAAGACCAACCTGGACAACATAGCAAGACCTCATCTCTTCTAAAAAAAAAAAAAAAAATTATTTTAAATGGCCACACATGGTGATGCATGCCTGTACTCTCAGCTACTGAGAGGCTGAGGTGGGAGGATTGCTTGAGCCCAGGAGTTCAAGCTTACAGTGAGCTATGATTGCATCACTGCACTCCATCCTGGGTGACAGAATAAGATCTTGTCTCGAGAAGGAAAAAAAATTTTTTTAAATCTCAACTTTGATGACACTGTGTACATAGTTGCTTGAGGTAAAAATAGTAAATCTGGATCGGGCTTTTGTGGAACATTTTCATAGACATGTGCACAAATCAAAGCCATCCTTTCCTGCATAGGACCATTTATCTTAGCCTACAAATGCAGATCCTTAAAATCACACATTAAGGAAACCAACAAAAAGATGTTTAGATTCACAGAAAGTTATTTAACTCTATTGTTCATTTTATAGATGAGAAAATTAAAGCCGTGGGGTTAATTTGCCCAAACAACATTCTACAACTCCCTAAGGACAGAAAACAGAAAAGTGAATCCCTTCAGAATAGAGTATTTTTATCTTAATTGAACCTGATTATTTCTGCTCCAGATCTGTCCAAAGAGATTTATCAAGGAGTGAATGCATTTTTAGAAAGCACTGTTAATATTCTCAAGTTTTACACTGTCAACCTAACAAAGAAAGTTTTTACTATAAATGATGCTAGGAAGAGACAAGCTCTTGGCATCAAGTAACAACATAATACAACACGTTAATTTGTGAATTTACTGTCGATACTAAATTGAGATTAATGTTATTAAATGCTATTTTTCAAACATGGGAAATTGTAATTATCCAAACCTTTCTAAAACATGTATTAATTTCAAAAACCTTTTTTTCCAAGGCAGAGGAATACTTTCTGGTCATACTGTCCAACTGAGTACCTTGCATGTGACAAACACCCTCCTCTGTGCCCTTTGTGGTGACAGGTACCCTGGGCTTTACATTCCACGGAAGAGAAGGAAGGATGCAGGCGCAATGCCCATTTCTTAGTTCTGAAACAGTCTGGAGAGCTGAGAGGTTAAAATCCTTACCCCCAAACAGCCTCATACCTATCATCAAACAGCCTTAATCATTCCTCCCGTTTTCTGCTGAGGTGGGGGCAGCATCAGAATCCGGTGCGGAGACCGACCGCCTTTAGTTGCGAACACTGACTTTTGTTAAGTGGAGCGGGAAAAATACAGCCATGTGGAATACTTACCCTCATTCCTACTTTCAAGGAAAACAAACGGTAGCTCTTAGAAAAGAGTTGCCTTTTACACTGTAGAAAATACACCAAACCACACACCCATACCCGGACCTCCACACGTGGTACAAACTTTTTAGACTCTCACGTGTAGAATGAGACCGCAAGTGCTTCTGATTATAGGGGTTACACCTAGAAACATAGCTAGCGAGTCAAACAAGGTGGGACAGCGACGTTCGCTTCCCTCTCTCTCGGCTACTGCAACCTCAAGTCGGGTCTGGGCGGCTTCTCCTCCACCCCAAACGCAGCGGAGCCCGGGACGGATGCGCCCCTCGGTGAGACTCAAGGAGTCCTCCTTCCTTGACCTCCTGCCGCCGGCGCACAGCGGGCCCGGGGTCTGGAGCTGTGGGTGGGACTGGAGGAGGCGTTCTTCCTAATGCTCTAGGAGAACGTCCCCCCACCGGACCCCAGAGGCCCCCTACCATGGGATAAACAGGTGAGCAAGAGCAGATCGGCTGCAGGGGTTAACGCGGGCGCGCCACGCGGCGGCTCCAACCTCTGCGCCTTCCATCTCGGGCTCTCTGGCCGAGGCCCAGGGGGCTGGATCTGAGTCCCGTTTGTACCCGCGGGGCTCAGCCCCTGCGACCGCCTGGACGCACCCCAGCTCCCCGACTCACCGGCTCCCTCGCTGCCCGCGAGCCCCGGCAGCAGCAGCAGACACACACCTGCGAAGAGAAAAGCGCGAGGGCTGGCTCCAGCCTCCACCCAGCGGAGCAAGGGGCCGGGGTCGTCAGGGGCGCGCACCCACCGAGGCTGAGAGCCGGGATCCAGGCTGCGGACATGGTGACTGAGAGGCTGCTTAGACCTGGGAGAGAGGGAGAATGCAGGCAAGGCCAGGGTGCGGGAGGCCCCTCGCGTCACCTCAGAGCCCCGCAACCCTCGGACCCCTGGGCGCGGCGCAGAGGAGAGAAGACACCGACGACCCGCTGCTTCAGGCCAGTGCCCCTCTAGGTCTGGAGGAGGCGCCTCGGCGGCAAATCGAACCAAGCCCAGGATCGGTGTGCAACCCCGCACCGCGGGGAGGCAGGGGCGCCAATGCGAAGACAGACAGACAGGGTAGGAGCGACAAAGAAACAGGGACAGAAACGTCAGAGATCCCTCTCACCCGTGCCAGCCGCCCGGGGCTCCGCACCTGTACGAGATCCACCCGGCTGCGCCCGAGTGCGGAAGCCACGGCCCCCGCGGCCGCTATAAAGGCTGGGCCGCGCGCATGAGCACTGTGCGGGGGGCGCGGGAGGGCGCGGGAGCCGATCCCCAGAGGCCCGGCGGCGACCTTTCAGCTCCGCCTTCGCCCCCTGCCGGCCCCGGGGTGAGGCCGGCGCGGAGGCGCCTCCTCCAGCAGCGCGGGCTTGGCCACCTGGACGCGGCGCCGGTCCCTAGAGGGGGCACGAAGGTTCCCGCGCCGGCGTCTCAACGAGTGCGGAAGGCCGGCGGCCCCGACGGCGGGAGCAGCGGCCTTGCCAGCCCAGCTCTGCGGGGACCAGGGCTGCTGAGGCGGCGGCGGCAGCTACGCACGCCCTCCCACCCCCAACTTCCCACCCCTTACCCCCTGAGGCCCGGGGCTTCTGATAGCTGCCAAATCCACGCGACCTGAGAACCGAACTTCCCAACTTGGTGCTCTCGTGGAAACGGAGTTCATACTTCTGAAGTAAAACCACCCTAGGTTTGGTAAACGCATGCCGCGTTTTCGTTAGAAACCCTGTCAACTGACTGCTAGCTCGTTGGACCTTAGGGATTCGGCCTTGCGCCTTCGTTTCTGCTGGAGTCCTACTTTCCCCGGTGGTTCCATTTGCGCTCCTGCCTAAAGCCACGCGTGTGAGGTGGCCCAGACCCCGACAGCCGGTACCTTTGCTTCTTTTTCACCTCAGGAAGAATTTATGCCTGATTACCTTTCCAAATTCCCAGACTTGGTGTCTTGTGACTACACAGAATCTCAGATTTGATAATGTGTTCTTCTCCCCACACCATCCTGCTAACGTTTTACAAATGGAAATGGAGACGGAGCAGAATTCTTGAGGAGTGTTAGTGACAGGCAACCTGCATGGCAGCCGAAGAACCAGACCCAGGCCTAGACGCTAACTTCCTGGTACAATATCAACTTTTTTCACATAGCCTTATTTAGTTACAATTTACATGCCATAAAATCCATCCATTTTGAGTATACAATTCAATGATGTTTAGTAAATTTGCAGAGCTGTACAACCATCACCGCAAGCCAATTTCAGAACAGGTTCATCCTCCCCAAAAGGATCCCTCCTCGCCATTGTCAATCTCTTCTCCCACTCCTAGTCCTAGGCAAACACCAACCGATTTCCTGTCTCTATAGATTTGCCTTAGCGGTCGTTTCTTATAGATGGAATTATACTTTGTGGGGCTTCCTTCGCTGCACAGAATGTTTTTGAGGTTCATCCGTGAGGCATTGTAGAAGAGTACTTTCTTTCTTTTTATTGTTGAAAAGTATTCCCATGGCATTTTATACTGAGAAACAAATACACCACCATCACCTGGAAGTCAGCTAGTGTAGTAGTCTTAATTACAACTCTCTTCCTGATTGGAATGACTTAGTATTTCTATCAGGCAACTAAGGAGTGTTGATTTCATTCCCTTTGCTACCTGAATGTCTTCTGGAGGGAAAGAGACCAAATAACATTTGAGGGCTGGGAGGTTTTTGATGTTTATTTTCATGGCTGCTTTCAAGATTTACTCCCTTCCCTGGTAGAGAGAATTACCGTTTTCTTAGAAATCCAGTCATCTAGCCACTGCCCCTGATATTTTCCGTCAGAGAAATTTCAAGCCTCAGGACAATTAAAGCTGTCTTTTTCATTATTGTTTATTGAGTGTCCTCAATCAGAGTTGGATAACCTCCCCTAATTAGGCTGCACAAATTGTCATGATGCTATATAATTAGGAAGGGTCCGTACACTGGAAAAAAAACCTGCCACTTCACAGCTCAGCAGGCAGGTCCAAAATGGCCAAAGGGGGACATGCTATTCAGAGCCCCCACAAGGCACAGGCACCCTCCTGTGATGTAATTTCACTGAGTGATTAGGCAGAGTCAAAACTATGCAGCTATTTCCATGACAGACCCTGAGTCTGTAACGATTAAAAATAAAGGAAATACCTCACTGAGTTTCATGATTGTTTACCCAGATTCATCTTAATTATTTTGTTTTGAAACATTTAAGGGAAGTTACTCTGTCTTTATTATTTTTTTTCTTTTTGGTAAGGCCAACCAAGGAGAGTGAAAGAGTGGGGTTGAGACTCTCATTCTTAGCTAGTTTGTAGTTCATGCTCACCATAAGTATATTAAAGACAAATATCTGAATTTAAGAGGTAATTGACTCTGTTTTGGAAATCTCTGAAGAGAGTCAAATCTAGGTATATTTGACTTAAAAAGACAAATTGTTAAAATGACAGAGTTTTGTATTCAATTGGGTGATATTGTAGGATAATTGTACTCCTAGGATGCCTGGTTAATCCTGCTTTATTATTTTTTAAAATATTTTATTTTATTTTATTTGAGACGGAGTTTCGCTCTTGTCTCCCAGGCTGGGGTGCAATGGCACTATCAGCTCACTCCTACCTCTGTCTCCCAGGTTCAAGCGATTCTTGTTCCTCAGCATCCTGAGTAGCTGGGACTACAGGTGTGTGCCACCACACCCGGCTAATTTTGTATTTTTAGTAGAGATGGGTTTCACTATGTTGGCAAGGCTGGTCTCGAACTCCTGACCTCAGGTGATCCATCTGCCTTGGCCTCCCAAAGTGTTGGGATTACAGGCGTGAGGCCTGGCCTCATTATTTTTTAATTTATTTTAATCTTATTATATTTTTATTTATTTATTTTTAGAGACTTATTGTCACTCTGTCATCCAGGCTGGAGTGTAGTGGCACAATCAGCGCTCACTGCAGCCTCAAACTCCTGTGCTCAAGAGATCCTCCCACCTCACCCTCCTGAGTAGCAGGACTACAGGTGCACCACTATGCCTGGCTCATTTTTAAATTTTTTGTAGAGAAATAGTCTCACTATTTGTCCAGGCTGGTCTCAAACTCCTCACCTCATATAATCCTCCCACCTGGGCCTCCCCAAATGTGGGGATTATAGGCATGAGCCACTGTGCCTGATTTTATCCTGCTTTAATGGGAAGTATTTGATATTCAAAATTTAGACAAACTCCCTGTAGAGCAGTGGATTCCTGTCTGGGCTGCACACTGGAACTACCTGGAGAGCTTTAAAAATACTCATGCCTGGGTCCCACCCCAGAGATTTTTATATAATCGGTCTGGGCTGGGGCCAGGGCATTAGAAGTTTTAAAAGCTCTCCAGGTGATTCTAATGTGCAGTCCAGGGTGCTCAGTGTTAGAGGTTAAGCTAATCCTTCTAATCTTTCATTCTTCTTTCATTATCTTTTCATGAAAATCCACCTTTAATATGCCTACTGTATTCCCCTGATAAAAAAAAGGAAGCATTTTCTGTCCTGTGGTTATTTAAAAGTCCCTAACAAAAAGATTGAAAACTCAATTTCAAAAGTAATTTTCCCTGGGCCTGCTGCGTGGCCACATTTCTGACTTTGTGCAGAATGGGCTGGCATTGTTAGGGAAATAAGCTGCCTCTAAAACTGATACCGGGGTGGCATCCTCAGGCTTCAGGACGCTGCTGATGGCCTAAACAAGTTTCTCAAGGATGACATAGTTACTGATGGGATTTGGCTTGTGCTTACATAGATAAAACTCTTAGTTTATATAGGCTCTGTCTCTGTCCTGTTGTTACCTAGGTATGACTCTGCCTCTGAAGTTTTTATATGTGTGTTGTTGGTCTTTTTTACTTCTTTTTTTACCTTTTAAAGGAGTATCAGTCCTGTTCTATCCTCTATGCCATTTAAGCTCCTTGGTCAATGTAATACATAGCAAGTTGGTTTTATTTCGATTATGGTGGCCTTAAAGCAGCTGTCCCCAACCTTTTTGGCACCAGGAACTGGTTCCATGGGTGACAATTTTTCCACGGGGTTGGTTGGTGGGGGGAGGATGGTTTTGAGATGAAACTGTTCTACCTCAGATTATCAGGCATTAGATTCTTAAAAAGAATGCGCAACCTAGATCCCTCACATGTGCAGTTTACAACAGTGTTCGAGCTCCTGTGAGAATCTAATGCCACTGCTGATCTGACAGGAGGTGGTAATGCTCACTGGTCCATCCACTGCTCACCTCCTGCTGTGCTGCCCAGTTGCTAACAGGCCAGAGACCGGTACCCACCTGTGGTCGGGGAGTTGGGAACCCCTGCCTTAAAGTGAGTTTGTTCCCTTTTAGAAAGTGTACGTTTATCCTGCGGTATTCTTTAAGTTTCTATGATTGATTATAGAGCAGAAGCAGCTTGAGAACTCTTATCACCTATATTATTAAACCCACATTGATGTTTATTCTATATCTAGTTTTTCTAATTCTTTTCTGTTGTTCACATCTTATGCTAAGCAAGTATATTTGTCTAGCCTTTCCATTTTTGATAATGTCTAGCAGGAGAATAAATGTCTGCAGCCTCAGAGGAGTGAAAATTAAAAAGTTGATTCAGAGATACCCCTGTGACTATGAGATCTCAGTTTCTTTTCCTATAAAGTGAAGGGGATTAGACCAGCGATTGGAAGAGACATTCCTCTGGTCACATTCTGTGACTGGCAAGTGCTCCCTGGGTATATATAGGCTCTGGGGGCTGTGCTGTCTTCTAGGGTGTGGGAGGCATTAGGAAACACTGGCTGTGCCAGCTGGCTCCCAGCTGTCCCAGGACTTATCCTTTCTTACTCAAAGTCTCTTTTTATTCACCTCTCACTGCTAAACTATGGCCTGGCTCATGTTTGTCCCTTATTTAACAAGAAGTAATGAGGTCACATTGTCACTGGAGTGCCACTAGGACTTCCTTCCTAAGAGAGGAAGTTGTGATGGGAAACATAAATCAGTTCTGCAAGGCTTGGCATTTATCATCTCATGTAAACTCATCAAAGGCAAGGATCTTTCTACCTTTTGTTCATTGCTGCACCCCTAGTCCCAAGAAAACTGTCTAGTACACTGTATGTACTCAAGAAATACTTGTTGGATGAATGAATCAATCGCATTCTGTCTTGACATTTAGTACCTTATATTGATTTTTTAAAGCTTATTTTAGAAGTTTTATGTTTACAGAAAAATTAGTAAGACAGTAACAGTTTCCACACCTAATTTCCCCTGTTATTAACATCTTCTACTAGTATTGTACAGTTGTCACAATTAACAAACCAATACTGATACCTTATTAAGTGAAGTCCATATTTTATTAAGATTTCCTTTTTTTTTTTTTTTAAGATGGAGTCTTACTCCGTCACCCAGGCTGGAGTGCAGTGGTGTGATCTCAGCTCAATGCAACCTCCACCTCTCAGGTTCAAGCGATTCTCCTACCTCAGCCTGCTGAGTAGCTGGGATTACACGCATGTACCACCACACCCAACCAATTTTTTTGTTGTTGTTGTATTTTTAGTAGAGACAGGATTTTACCATGTTGGCCAGACTGGTCTTGCACTCCTGACCTCAGGTGATCCACCTACCTCGGCTCCTAAAATGCTGGAATTATAGGCGTGAGGCACTGTGCCTGGCCAGATTTCCTTATTTTTCACCTAATATCTTTTCTCTGTTTTAGAATCTCATCCAGATACCATATTATATTTAGTCATCATGTCTCATTAGGCTCCTCTTAGCTGTGATACTTTCTCAGATTTTCCTTGTGTTTGATGACCTTCACAGTTTTGAGGAGTATTGGTCTGCTGTTTTGTAGAATGTTCTTCAGTTGGGATTTGTCTGATGTTTTTCTCATTATTAGAACAGGGTTATTGTTTTTAGGAGAAAGACCACAGAGGTAAAATGACATTCTTATCACACCATGTCAAGGGTATATACTATTGACGTGACTTATTATTGTTTTTTGTTTGTTTGCTTGTTGAGACAGAGTCTCATCTGTCACCCAGGTGGAGAACAGTGGTACAATCTCGGCTCAATACAGCCTCGAACTTCTGGGCTCAAGTGATCCTCCAATCTCAGCCCCTCAAGTAGTTAGGACTCAGGCACATGCCACTATCCCCAGCTAATTTTTCTGTATTTATTTTTTAGAGGCAGGGTTTTTGCCATGTTGCTCAGTCTGGTCTCCAACTCCTGGGCTCAAGTAATCCTCCTGCCTTGGCCTCCCAAAGTGCTAGGATTACAGGTGTAAGGCATCACACCTGGCCAAGTTAAGGGCTTAAGAAGCTTACCCTTAAGGAGTGGAGAACTATGCTCAACTTCTTTGAGAACAGAATATCTACATAAATTATTGAGAATCCTAGCTAGGTGTGGTGGCTCACACCTGTTATCCCAGCACTTTGAGAGGCCTAGATGAGAGGATCACTTGGGATCAGTAGATTGAGACCAGCCTGGGCAACAAAATGAGACTGCGTCTCACATTGTTACAAGTTTTTTTTTGTCAAAAAACTTAAAAAATTAGCAAGGCATGGTGGTATGTGTCTGTGGTCCCTGCTACACGGGGGGCTGAGGCAGGAGGATTGCTTGAGCCCAGGAGGTCAAGGCTGCAGTGAGCCGTAATTGCACCACTGCACTCCAGTCTGGGGAACAAGAAGACCCTGTCTCAAAAAAAAAAAAAAATATATATATATATATATATATATGTATGTATATGTATATGTACATATATATATGTATATGTATATGTACATATATATGTATATGTATATGTACATATATATATATATAGAGAGAGAGAGAGAGACAGAGAATTCTTCTGCATGGGAGATTTGTCCCTCCTCCCTTGTTCATTTACCATTGGTTTTTTATTTGTGGCTAAAAATAAAAGGCTATAAGCTCTTCGAAGGTAGAAACTATTCCATATGCTCCTCTATATTCCCAATAACTTGTACAATGCTTTAGGGTACAGAGTAGCTAGATGCTCAGTTACTGAAATAGAAGACAGTCTACCACCTTCCAGTCCCAGGGTTTTCTGCTGATGGCTTATTTTTTCTCACAGTAAGATTTGGGCCACCATGTTGTCCATGTGGCTCTTGGCAGAGGTGTAATCAAAGTGCTAATAATAATAATGATCCTGACACTGTGCCATGTTCTTTATACATGTTCTAATTGAATTTTTGCAACATACCTACAAGATGGATGTCATCCTGATTTTATAAATGAAAATACTGATGTCCAGATTGATTAAGGGATTGTCCTAAGTCACACAGCTAAAAGTAGAGCCACAATTCAAATTTCGGTCTCTAAAGCCCTTGTCCTTAACCACCAGGTCATACTGTGCTTTCCCTCTTTATAGTCAAAGCCATGAGGAAAAGTTTGAATAAATGCAAGAAGGTGATAGAAATGACAAGTGCTGTAAGAATTGGAAGAATTCAAAAAATCCCTGAGTGAAGAGTGGCTAGTGAGATCTTTTAAGCATGCATGGCCCTTGAGTTCTTCCATGAAACTGACAAACACATAATTCACGGGTTAGCATATTAGCATAACAAGACAATTAGACATACTATCGTGTATCCCAAACACAAATCCAGCAGGTCTTCCCATAACATTCTTAACGTTTGGATCAAACCATACTTTCTGAAACATATCTATATGGAGCAAAAGCCTAAGGTGATTCATTTAGCTCATAAAATAGGTAGGAATTAATGCCAATCCCAAACCCTTTGCTCCAAGTATCCACTCTAGAAATAATTTTTTATAGGATTTCGTACACTGGAACTATTCATTCATTCATTCATTCTTCTCTACCCTGGGAGATATAGTTGGTTTGTGGTGGGGTGGTCAACTGATAGTGATAGTATTGGTTATTTGAAGTCATTGATCCAATACACTTTCTTATGTTGAACTGTTAGGATCTGAGATAATATTTCTCAGACGTGTGGTTCTGGAATTATATATATTGATGATGTTGCTAAAATATGAACTTCACATAACATTTTCTATTGAAACAAAGAGTATAAGCTGAATACAAACTATTTCCAAATAATTATATATAGCAAAGCTCAATTCCTTTATTCCTCATTAATATAAAAAAGTGAGGTCATGAGAAACAGCTCTTTGAAATACAGTGTGTATATAAATTGAAGTGTTTCATATGGGTAATTCCATCCCTAGTTTTCCAGTTCTACTATTCTGCTGTAGTACTACAGTATTTTCATATTATAAAATAATTGTTGAAGATATTTTAATATTATGTCAAATCCAAGCTGCAATAAAATATGACACATCATTATTAATGTAATTTTAAATAAGAAAAAAATGCTTTGGAAAAACTACACTGATTGTAAGACACATTCCAATTTCAGAGGTGTTAAAACGTGGATGACATGTGCATGTTAGAATCAATCACACATATTATTCCTAACTCTAAAAGAATACATTTTTACACTAAATAATTCATATAAAAATCTAAAATATAACTAAATCACATAAGAGGATGGAGAAACATTAAAAAACAGAGTAATAATTAAATTCAACTTCGAATTCCTAGAGGACTAGGTAAATAAAGAAAATTTATTGTACTATTTATTGCATGATTAAAAGGATTTATCCCTCTCAGGGAAGACCAACTTTTTTTTTTTCTGGAACTAAGTTATAAAAAGAAATGCTTATTTGGAACATATATAAAGAGCTCAAGGCAATGTGTGGACATTGTCCTAACAACTGTTTTAAAGAAGATATAGAAACATTTTTATTTGGGCATTTCTTCACCCTTGAAAGTGGAAAGCATGAGTGAAAATCTGAACAATGTCTTTATAAATTTTAAAATGAAATTAAATTTATCTAAATATCTTGGCCAACACTTCACATGAAAGAACAAATTGAAAGTAATGTTGTGCCAAGTATGACATTTGTAGCAATGAGATGCGCTGAACTTTGTATTACCCTAAAAGCCACAATTATGTGAAACTTAATTGGTATTAAAAATCATTTTCATGGATGGCAGAAGAAAAGCACAAGTTTCAACTGTCTTTAGATTGAGCTTTTTAAGATCAGTAGTTTTACAAATTGTTATAAAGCTGTTAGGACCAAAGCTAATTCAAATTATGCACTAGGCCCAATTTCTTCCTTTTTAAAAGATAAAAACAAATATTTTATTGTGAAAATTTTCAAACATATGCAAAAAGCGGATAAAATAGTGTAGTGTGCTCCTTTTTATGTATCACTCAACTTGAAACAATGATCGTTTATGGCATTTTTGTTTCTTTTGTGTCCTTACCCCTGATTGTTTTCAAGGAACTCCAGACAATATAATCATTAATCACTAAAAATTTTTGTCCAAGGCAAGGACTCTCTTTAAATATAACCATATTATGATTATCATACCTAAAATTTACTAATTCCTTAGTATCATAGCCACTCAGGGTTTATATTACTTCAATTGTCTTATAAATTTTGTTATTAAATTGGTTTTTGCTCAATCAAGATCAAATGATGTCTACATTATAATTGATGTTTCTCTGAAGTCTCTTGGTATGTATAGGATTTCTCTTCATCTCTCTCCTTTTTTTTTTTTTTTTTTTTTTTGCATGTCCATCAAGCCAGCCCTGCCTGCAGGAAGGGCATTCTTTTTTTTTTTAAATTATACTTTAAGTTCTAGGGTACATGTGCACAACATGCAGGTTTGTTACATATGTATACATGTGCCATGTTGGTGTGCTGTACCCATTAACTTGTCATTTACATTAAGTATATCTCCTAATGCTATCCCTCCCCCCTCCCCCCACCCCACGACAGGCCCCAGTGTGTGATGTTCCCCTTCCTGAGTCCAGGTGATCTCATTGTTCAGTTCCCACCTATGAGTGAGAACATGCGGTGTTTGGTTTTCTGTTCTTGCAATAGTTTGCTGAGAATGATGGTTTCCAGCTGCATCCATGTCCCTGCAAAGGACACGAACTCTCTTCATCTCTTTTTAAAAATTTTCTTTCTTTGGTTTTTATTGAAAAATCCAGGTCATTTTCTGTAGCTTTCTTCATGGTCTGTATTTTGCTGATTATATCTCCAAAGTGTCAATGAACATGTTTCTCTGGCCTCTGAATTTCTGTAAATTTGGAGTTAGCTACAGAGGCTTGATCAGATTCAGGTCATTTTTTAAAAATTGTGGTAAAAAACATATAACATTAAATGTACCATCTTACCCAACTTCGAGTAAACAGTTCAATAGTGTTAAGATTTAAATAATTTTGTTTCACATGTGTGTAGACAACTCTCTAGGTGGCAGTTTATACTTTTGAAACGTCAGAGGGTATAGAAAAATCTTTCTTTTTGTGATGTTTTCAGCCATTACTAAATTATTGCCTTGATCTATTATTTTATTGGGGGTTGGTTGTAAAATGGTTTTATATATATATATATATATATATATATATATATATATATTTTTTTTTTTTTTTTTTTTTGGAGAGACTGCATCTTGCTATGTTGACCAGGCTGATCTTGAACCCCTGACCTTAAGTGATCTTCCCAACTCAACATCTCAAAGCTCTGGGATTACAGGCATGAGCCACTGTACCCAGCCTGAATCAATAATTTAATTTCCATGCATGAAAGCAGTTTCAGAATAACAATATTTAAAATAAATAATGTACTTTTTTGATTGGTATAATCATTGTTTCAGGTATTATTATGGAAGTCAGCCAGTTTTGGACGAGTTACCAAAAAAAAATCCATCAGAAACTAAATGACAAAGATATACATTCGTGTCTAGTTTTAAGCTTAAGGAAATTTAGTAAGACTATTTGATAAATGTATAGAGGCAGATACCTACTCAATTTATGTCAGTATGCCATATTTTGTGGTTTATAAGAACCACAAACTACTGAGAAGAGGTGAATTGTAAGTGCTGAGTACTAAATTTGTTAAGTCAGCCTTCCTGAACTGGGGTTCCAGAAAAGTATTTAAGTGGATACTTTCTCAGTTCTCTCGAGGATGGTACATGACAAGTACCACTCTAGATGCAAAACAGATAAATTAGTTCATTACCAACAATAGATACCTTAATGCATTAGAGCTTGGGGAATGGGTCAGGAAGGGCTGCTTTAGATTATTCTAGTGATTTTGAATCCTTTAGGCAGAAGAAGTTTAAGATTAAAAAAGTATTTGCTAGCCTAATTTATTCCTACAAAAGCTAAAGAAAGTTTTGATGTTTCTGTTTATTCTTTGGAGCAATATGGTTTCCTTCCATCTAAAAAATTTGTTTTGGATTGCGACATAATTAAGATGATCATTTCTATACTCGGTGACATCTGTTTGCTTGGACCTGCTGGTAATTGCATTTAACTAATTCAATCATGGTGTGTTCCTCACACATTACTGTATTTGACAGACTGTAATTTTGCTGTTTGGTGTGTGTGTTTGTTTTTTCATCAACTTCTTTAAGTCATTTTGATAGTGAAGTTAACTTCTTATTTTTTGCTTTTTTAATGCATTTTGGTGTTGCATTTTTCTTTTTTATTTATTTCTTTATTTTATTTTTTGTAGGGTTGGGGTCTCCCTATATTGCCCAGGCTGGTGGTGTTGCCACTTTTGCCTCATTATAATGGGGATATAGAAGATGGAGTTACATTCCCCCAAAGCCAAAAACATTTCATCTTAGACAATGAATAAGACTTAGACTTTAAATGGACTCAGAAGTCGCTGAAAATACAGAAGTTACAAATGTAAGAAATACTGCTTTTGCTTTTATCTTCCCTTTGAGCAATAACTTTTTTTCTAATTACAGTACCTCTTAAAGACCCTTGTGCCCCATTTGGGACCTTGGAGTGATGGAATTGAGAGCACCATGTTTAATTGTCCCATTTTGCAATGAGAAACAGACCAAGAGATTCTGAGTGTGGTGCTTAAGACTGTATAGCCAATTACCGGCAAGATCAGAACTAGCCCATTTCTGGGCTTTCTAGTATACAACACAACCCGAACGCTTAATCACTTGCCTGAACATAGCAGCAAGGATTGCTGTTTATTGACAAATTTGGACCCAAGTTTTGTGAACAGATCATGAGACATAAAACAAGTGCAGGAGGTTTTTGGTTGATGATGGGCTTTTTGCATTCAGCTACTGTCAAAAGATAATAATATAGAGGATCATTTGCTATTTGGGGATCACCTCTAGATCCAGAAAAACAAGGACATTCTCATACTTGGTATGTTTTGTATGAAAAGGGAGAAGGGTAAATGAAATGTTCCTCTTTTCTTGCATAGTACCAAGGAACTGGCTTCTTGGTGGGAGAAGGAACAAGAATGATTGCCCTGTAGTGCTTCCTTCTCAGTCTTTGAACATTTGTGTCCTCAACAATATTAACTGAGTGGCTACAGGGGCAGGTGCCATGCTGGACCGTGTAGAAACAAGGATGAATACAACAAAATCCTGCTGTCAATGAATACATCATCTACTGCACAGGAAGGAGTAACTGAATACTTTTGTTAGTAGAGGATGCTTAGCAGCCCTCATTACCAGAAATTTTTCTCTTATATGTAAGCCAAATTCCTCATCATGGCCTGTTTTCACTCTTTTTGTCCTTTGTGAACAGGGAATACATATAATTGAAGACTATTATTAACTTACCTATTTTTGTCTTCTTGAGGGTGAGATTTCCTTCCTGTTTTTACTTTGTCTTTGCTGGTTTTTTAAATTTTGTTTTGCTTTTACTTTTCTGCCTTTCTTTGATCTTTGTAGCTCTCCTGTCCAGTGTCTGCTTTGTGTATGCTGTATCACCATGTAATTTGTGATACACTCTATCACAAATGGTAGATATAAGATCTGTATTTACCTAGGAGAATTAATCCAAAATGGCTGTTTTGATCATTTATGACTGCTTATGTTACATGGTAGACATAAGATCTATATCCACCTGGGAGAATTAATCCAAAATGGCTGTTTTGACTGATGATCATTGAACTCACAAGTATTTCCACAGAAAGAGTGGGTGTGAGTTAGAATTCAGAAGAGGTGCTTTATTGTGTGCAGACTATAGATAACATCATTGTAATATTTAAAAATACTATCACATCTATTATCTCTTTATCCTTTCTGTAATTCTATGAGTTACAATGACAAGTATAAATATCTTTGACAGGTTAAAAAATGCAACCCTAAGAAATTGTGCTGTACAAAGGATACATTAAAAGGGTTTTTTGTTTTGTTTTGTTTTTTGAAACAGAGTCTTGCTCTGTCCCCAGGCTGGAGGGCAGTGGCCTGACCTCGGCTCACTGCAACCTCTGCCGCCCGGGTTCAAGCAATTCTCCTGCCTCAGCCTCCTGAGTAGTTGGGATTACAGATGCATGCCACCACGCCCAGCTAATTTTTGTATTTTTAGTAGAGACAGTGTTTCACCATGTTGACCACGCTGGTCTCAAACTCCTAACCTCATGATCTGCCCACCTCAGCCTCCCAAAGTGCGGGGATTACAGGTGTGAGCCACCATGCCTGGTAACAAATTTTGAATAAGGTCAAGCTGAAAGACTGGTTGTCTAGACCGAGGCCATGTTCCTCTACTGGTTTCTGTGTCTGTGATGTTTTTATGAAGTTATGTAGTACTGACTGCACTTGACAGGAGAGGGAAAAACTGACATGTCTACCACAGGCACACTGGTCATTTTGACCTTCCTGCTCATTCCTCCTTTCAGAGACTGCTGAACAACCCTCCAGAGAGTGCAGCAGACCAACCTAATGATTGCGCCCAGCCCTAGCTGAGTGGCTGAGGGATGGACATCTGACCCTAGATGCAGGCTTTTCCAGAAATTTGAAATCGGCATATAGGAACTATTCAGCATTTGTTTGGCTCTTGAACAAACAAATTAAGCCAGGAAAGCTAGCCCTGACAGAGAGAAGACTAAAGCGGTGGGCATTCACTTCCTGGACAAGTGAATTCCGTCCCTCCTACGGCTGGCTCTACTTCTGCCGGTGAGATACTTAGTATTCATCCAATAATTTCCCTTTTCTTGCTGAAGAACCTTGTGTAGATTTCAATGCTTT
This sequence comes from Piliocolobus tephrosceles, assembly GCF_002776525.5. Taxonomy (NCBI): domain Eukaryota; kingdom Metazoa; phylum Chordata; class Mammalia; order Primates; family Cercopithecidae; genus Piliocolobus; species Piliocolobus tephrosceles. Next base: position 115,481,972 of record NC_045439.1, read on the forward strand.
ACACTTAAAGGAGCCCCAACATCCAATCCAGTGTTTTATTAAGGAAATAATCTGAAGATGTTTTGCTTTGGGGCTTTTTACTTTCTAAGTCAAGACCCATATGTGTCAGTGTTTCTTTTGGTTTTTCAGTGGTACTGATGGAGTGTTTGTGGGTTTCTTTGGAAAAGTAGGGAGAGGAATTTTTCACCATTTAAAACTTGCCCAGCATTGGAAGGTTGTTCTGCTTCTCCATTTGATTCCAGATCTGTGGGAACTGGAGGGAAGAACTATGTCTTGATTCTCACATCTGGAGTACCCATTGTGGTGCTCAAACTCCAAGGTGCCCCCAGGGGACAGTGAAGATCCCTCTTGAGCAGACTTACACTTCGAGATTTCTGTTGAGTATTCAGAGGGTCCCTGCTAGCCCCTTCACCACTGCTGTGCCCTGCCATCTGGGCTTAGTAGGATCCTAGAAACCTCAGAATTCAACATGTCTTCATAAATATTTTATTTTCTTGAAACAACAACTTTGGAATGCATTGTCATTCACTAAGCATGTATCATGCCACCATGGTGGACACTGTGGTTGTCTTTGCAACATTCATCTCCACCTTTCCTGTTATGAAGCATCTCTCCATTCAGTCTCCCCAGTTCTACACTCCATTGCATAGTTCAAGGGTCTCCAAAAATAAGAACTCTTGTTCACTGTGCAAAGTCACATTTTCTCTTCCCTGGATTTGAAGGAGAAATTGCATAGCCCTGGTAGCAGCTGGCAGCCATCTTGCAGCAATGAGGACACCAGCGTGAGGGTGAGCCAACATATGGAGTAGGATAGAGTGGAGAGAATTGCAGAGAAGTGGAGCCAGAGCCTTCAGTGAACGATGCCTGACACTTACCTTACCGAGACTTTTCAGTTACAAAACCCAGTGAATTCCCACTATTGTTTAAGCCAGTTTGAATTCAATTTTCTGTTATTTTCATCATAAAAAGTTCTGATGAATATAGAGCTTTTAAGTTAATTTTCTAGCCTTGGCAACACAGGGAGACCCTGTCTCTACAAAAAATGAAAAATTAGCTGGGCACAGTCGGGAAGCACCTGTGGTCCCAGCTACTTGGGGGGCTGAGGGAAGAGGATTGCTTGACCTCAGGAGGTTGAAGCTGCAGTGAGCCATGTTTACACCACTGCACTCCAGCCTGGGTGACACAGCAAGACCCTGTCTCAAAAAATAAATAAATAAATAAATAAATAAATAAATAAATAAATAATCAGCTTCCTAAGCAGTTGGTAATGATAATTCATATCTGTGGAATACTTTTTATTTCTTCAAAGCATATTTGCTATGCTACCATCATATTGTTAAGTGTCAACAGTGAGTTCTGATTAATATAGAGGCCAGACACAGATACTACCTGGGAAATAAGTGGATACACATTTATCTAAAGCACACAAATGAAAGGGCACTATCAGAATATACAGTAGAGAGATCAGCAATGTCTCCAATAACAGACACAATGGATAAACCTCTGGGTGCCCCAAAAGGGCTTGAACATCATTGTGTATAATTCAGTCTGATTGAGTGAGGATCACATTGGAACTTCTGGAAAGTTTCACTGATCAGTGGGCAAAATGTCCCCACTGCCTCCAAAGCCCACCTGGGTCCTTATGATCAGATCTATGCCAGGAAGCACCTTGTCAATCTTGATGTTACACAATATGACTATGGAGAGTGGATAATACTGTGCACACAGGCATCAGCAAACCATCTTTTAACATCTTCATTATCCCCAGGCTAGCAGAGTCTGGTCCACTTCCTTTTCTGATCTTAGGGCTGCAGAATTAGCACAAAGGTCAGTCACCTGGCTGTCTTTGAGGATGTCTGAGGATCGAGCCCTCAGACCAGCTGTAGGTCTGTCAAAGTGGGTATCACAATTTTACAAATGGGAAAGTAAAGACAGTTAAATTAGAGGAGTTAAAATCATTTGCCCTCCAAGTGCACATAACTAGGTGGCAGCAGAACTGAATGAGAACTGAAGTATTTTAACTTGCAGTTCAATCTTTGCTTAACTAGAATGCATTAATGTTTCACTCCCCAGGGAAGTTACCTAAGCAAATTTTGTTGTAAGTTAAAGCCCACAATTAAAGTCAGGAACAACATTAAATAACCAACCTGAAAAGATTAAGCCAGGATTACTTTGTAGTCATTAATATCTAAGAGTTGATAATGAGACTGGCACATGGTTTCACCAGACTTTTGATAACACAGAACAGACATGCTGTAATGACTGTGACAGTAATGCTCACCAAGACAATGCTGGTTTCCTAGCAGGGTGAGGGGCTTCAGGACCTTAAGGTTTTCCATGACCTTCTCATGTGTATCTTGATTAGTGGCTTTAAGAAAAAGTGAGTAATAGTCTCCTTTCTCATTGCTAATATCTCATTTTGACATACCAATAAGGCCTGGAGAGACAGTCCTCTGCCACCATAAATTCTAAACACTGATGGCTAACTTAACCTTATTAGATAAACTAGAATTGGGGGCATCTTAGGTAATGGATATTTTTAGACAATTCCCATATCTCACTTTTCTCAATTATTCAAAAATATTTATTGAACATAGTCTGCCTGTTGGGCACTGTGCTAGTCCCAGATATCAAATAAAGAACAAACAAATGTGATCGTCATACTACTGAAGCTTGTAGTTTAGTTGGGGAGGAAACACAAATATGTAATTATGAAACACGACAGAACAAAAAGGAAAATAACTCAGTGCTGTGAAGACATATACCAGGGGGCATGTTTTGGACTGGGGCATGATATAGTTGGTTGGATATTCATCCCTGCCTAAATCTCATCTTGAACTGTAATCCCCAGTATTGGAGGTGCGGTCTGGTGGGAAGTGATTGGATTATGAGGGTAGATTTCTTATGAATGGTTTAACACCATCCCCTTGCTGCTGTCCTCGGGATAGTGAGTTCTCGTGAGATCTGGTTGTTTTAAAAGTGTGTGGCACCTCCCCTGTCTTGCTCCTGCTTTCACCATGTAAAGTGTCTGCTCCCCCTTCACCTTCTACCACCATTATAAGCTTCCTAAGACCTCCCCAGAAGCCAAACAGATGTTGGCACTATACTCCCTGCATAGCCTGTAGAATCATCAACCAATTAAACATCTATTATAAATCACCCAATCTCAAGTATTTCGTTATAGCAAAGCAAGAACAGCCTAATGCAAGGCACCACTTTCTGAAGGAATGATGTTTATGGTGGAAACTGAAAGATGAGAAAAAGCCAGCTAGGTAGAGTGGGAATAAGAGTTTTCTAAGCAAAAGAAAAAGAGGTTACTTATCCTGATGAAGGAAAGAACTTGTCCTGCTATAATAACTGAAGCTGGAGTATGTAAGTGAGAGGAGGAAAATAAACTGGGAGAAGTAGGTAGGTGTAAGCTTATGCACTCTGGTCATTTGAACTTTGGAATTTTGAGATATCTGGATTCAAATCTTGGCTTCCTCTCTTATTTATGATCTTGGACATGTCACTTAATTTTGCTGTGAATCAGTTTCCATTTCACTAAAACAAGAGTAAAATAATCTTGCACATCTTGCAAACGAATGCAGATTAAGTGGATTTAAATGTCTGGTCCATGGCAGTGTCAGTACCTTTCCTCCACCATCTGCTTCCTTTACTCTTCCCAGAGCTGTTGATGCGATCTACTCGAATGATTAAATAACTTCGGTTTTCTTTGCCCTCTTCCATTATCTTGGGTAGAAGTTGCTTACAACCCAAATAATCAAAAGCTGAATAATCTAGAGTTAACAATTATTTAAGAAATTCTAGTTACATCATTGATATTACTTTTATTAATTATAACAAATAGATTTAGAATCAATCATCAAATCTTGGTCTCAGGTCTGATGTTTTGAGATACTCAAGTTCATCTTTGCTTAATGTTTTGTTTACAAAATAGCTGCAATTTAAAAAAAAAACTTGGAAGAGGCTTTCTGTTTTGATGCATAATATGAAAGCTGACTGTGACTTAGCAAACCAAAAATATTTATTCAGAAAATACTTCACTGCAACTATCTGTCCTGGTGAAAGGCAGTTTTTGTTTCAGTGTGATCAATGCAACACAGTGTGTTTTCATTATCAGCTCTGTTGGTTGAGAGCGGTTCTAGGAAAACACTTGAGCACTGATTCCAAAATCTAACAAGTGCTCAGATTCTCAGAAGCTAGGAAGATGTCACAGGATATACCCATTCTTCCTAGTGAATGGACTAGATCAGAGTTCAGTTTCTTTCCTTACTCAGCCTTATTATAAGGAAGTATATTGTGAATGAACTTTCTGAAGTGGGAACCAGCACTAATAACTTTCAAAAATTCTTTTACAGGGAGCTTATGCTTCACACCATCTTAGTGGTGACCTAGGACTGTGACATAGAGACTACCTCCTTGGCTTCTGTGAGCCTTAGTGTGAAACAGAATACTATGATATCTCCTACCAACCTCACAGGTTGTCATGGGGGTTAGACTAGATGCCATTTATAACCTAGTTGAGTGTGGGGAGCATTCATTCAACAAATCCTGCTGAATGGAAAGAACTAGAGGAGCTCTTTTCCAACCTGGTCCAGGTCTATTATCTTATTTGAGATTTATAACAACCCTACAAAGCAGTCAGGACAGACAACTATAAAGTGCTAGACAAATAGCCATACAAAAATGATTTTTAAAATCCACTTTTTCTGGGCTGGGCGTGGTGGCTCACGCCTGTAATTCCAGCACTGTGGGAGGCCGAGGTGGGCAGATCATGAGGTCAGGAGATCGAGACCATTCTGGCTAATATGGTGAAACCCCATCTCTACTAAAAATACAAAAAAATTAGCCAGGCATGGTGGCAGGCACTCATAGTCCCAGCTACTCAGGAGGCTGAGGCAGGAGAATGGTGTAAACCTGGGAGGTAGAGCTTGCAGTGAGCTGAGATTGTGCCATTGCACTCCAGCCTGGGCGACAGAGCAAGATGCCATCTCAAAACAAACAAACAAAAAATCCACTTTTTCTGGCTGGGTGCAGTGACTCACGCCTGTAATCATAACACTTTGGGAGGCCAACGCGGGTGGATCACTTGAGATCAGGAGTTTGAAACCAGCCTGGCCAACATGGTGAAATCCCATCTCTACTAAAAATACAAAAATTAGCTGGGCGTGGTGGTGAGCGCCTGTAATCCCAGCTACTCGGGAGGCTGAGGCAGGAGAATTGCTTGAACCCGGGAGGAGGAGGGTGCAGTGAGCTGAGATCGTACCACTGCACTCCAGCCTGGGCAATAGAGTGAGACTCCATCTCAAAATATAAAATAAAAATAAATAAATAAATAAATAAATAAATAAATAAATAAATAAATAAATAAAATCTACTTTTTATACTTCTCCAAGTAATTAAACTCCACAACTACTCCATAACTTTTTGATGTGTATCAACCTGTATTGTAAATTCTTTTCACTATATAACCTTCTAAACCTTTCATTCTTTACCTACGACCTTCTTAATTTTTTCAATGAATTGTAAAATAGCTCTCAAAGACCTAAACATACTCATTCATTTCTTAGCCTTCTCTTTTAAAAAGAGGTAATTACAGCATATCTTGCATAGTTTTCTATTCTTTCATAGTTCTTAGTTTTCTAGTTATCATTCCAAATTTCCTGAACTGTTCCTCCTAGATTGATTGATTTATTTAGAGTTAATGTCTTTGTAGCTCCCTCTTTTTTTTATCTATAAAGGAGTTTTTCCTTCCCAGAAAGTTGTGCTGTTGTCCTTTGTAACAGTTGAGTTGTAATACTGTTACTCTTCTGGCATACTGGACTGAACACCACTGGACAGCTTTGGGGAGGGCCTTGTGTTGTCTAATGGAAAACTACCAGTTACTGACAGAGCTGGGCACCGTGCTGTCCCCACCCACTCCCCACTGCAGGCTGGGAAGCCTCATTGCTAGGAGGCGTTTCTCCTACTAGCTTCTTCCCCTTCTAGAGCAGGGCCACATCAGCTGACTTGCTGTGGGTGAGTTCTGTCCAAGGGGCTTCACTCCCTCCCTATACACATTTATCTGAGGGTATAATTCTGAGGGACAAGGGACAGCCAAGGCAGATTGAGTTGCTGCTGTTGACTTTGCAGCATCTGTTCTTCCCTGCAGGGCTGCTGGGGGCACACTGTTCCAGCGTGCCCTCATGTGCTGATCCATCTCCATCTCCTGGGGCAGCATGAAGGTTACCATACAGAGTGGTTTGCTCGGTCCTCACCAAGATGACAAAGAAGAGAAAACCAAGCACACCTTCCACACCTGGCCAGGGGGAAAATGAAACCACGAAATGAAAGTCCTGAATGTCACACTTCCCTTCAAGTGGGAGTCCAAGGTAGAAATTCTCTGAGCCACACCCTGTAAATATTTTCACATCTAGTTTATTTTCCTTAGACCTTTTGTTGTCAGGGAGAAACAGAGAGAGAAAAAAGAAGAGAAGAGAGAAAACCAAAGTTCAAAGAAAGCTTGGGAACTTGACTCCTAGAAGTAGACTACTCAGTGATAGACATTTAAGAATTGTTGAGAACCTCTCTGACTTTACTGGAGGCAGTGCACCAAATTTTACCAATTGCTAAGTGACTGGTATTTGAATGTAAAAGACATGTAAATTGGTTTATTTTGAACATGGCAAAAGAATGAAGTGCTTTACAGGGCAAAAAAAAAAAAAAAAAAAAAATGCTATTCAATCTCAAGAGAAAGTAGAATAGAGTCCAAAAATGAAAATTCTTGAAGAACAGAAATGGTCTTAATTATTAACAAATATACATTTTAATGGATTCATGATAAATATTAATCCTGGTTTTTAAAATGAAGTACCATTTATTAAAATTTACTTTTTGAGATAAAATACAAAATATAAAACTTATGTCTAAAAATAAAGCTCTCTAACCTGTAATTTGAGAGCTACCCAATCGTAATATGAATTTATTTGACAAGCTCTGTTTTCCTTGTGACAGAATGTCTCTTTTCAGTTTGAGTCATCATCGCACATTTATGAAATCTGACAATGCTGTTTTTACACAGCCTTAGACATTTGGGTCAAGGTGATGAGTGAGACATTGCACAGGTGAAGTAATTTGACAGATTGGATGTGGGTGTTGAGGAAGGGTTACCTGGAGGTGGGAAAGGGTTACAGAAATGGGGGGGAAGATGGGGCACCAAAGATGAATTTCATTGCCTTTATCATTTTGCCTGCCATTTGAATTCTCAAGTGCCTGAGGCTGTTGAATCCAGTTTTTTATTCATCTTTGAAATTAGCCTGGAAAGGGACTTTTCTTGTAACTTAGTCCAGGCTTTGGAAACTGGGGCCACAAGTATGCTTGATTGTAAGTTCTGTATTTCTGTTCCAAGTGCATCATCTATTTTAGTTGGTAATGACAGTCATTTTGGAGAATGTAATTTCTTATTTTTTATTTGTTAGGTTTTTTTCCCATTTTTATTGACAAAATATCAAGGGGCTAGATTTCTGTGCTGCTTGGGCCTGACAGCTTAAGGAAGCCACTCCATAAGAGGGACACAGGAGGCTTTTCTTCTTGGATCTCACAGAGAATGCGTTACTGGCAGCCTAATGCATATAGCATGGGGAAGGCCATAGCTGTGAATGCAATTAATGGCCCCTGCATTTGCAAAACAACACACAGATCCATAAACTGCAATGATGTCTTTTTAAATGTGTGCCATATTTGGGGTCAAAAAAATAATTTACAAGCAGGGTGGGATTGTGCTTAAAGCAGAAGGGCGCATGTTTTTAATATGCCATGGTATGGGGTGGAGCATGAAAATGCCCAGTTCTACCATAAAATATTAAGATCTGCTGGTGTTATGGAACTTTTGTAGTTTCTTCTTTGGCCTCTCCAACATCCCTGTCTTCTGTCCAGATCTGGACCCAGATTGTGGCCAGCTTCTTAAACCAGAGAACTAAATGGTTCCATGTGTTACCAGCACCCAATTCTTAGAAAAGGAAAAAAACCGAAGTCAAATGATTTGCTTTTTCCATCAGCTTGCCATGTTCTTGGAATTTTTAGGTGTATTATCTACCAGATTGTTTACTACGATGCTTCTTCTTCATAATACTGACAATGTATTTTTTTTTAGGATGCCTTTGATCGGTGGTTCTCAAACTTTAATGTGCATCAGAATAACCTTGTTGAATACAGATTGCTGGGCCTCACCCCCATAATTTCTGATTCAGTATGTGTGGGGTGGGGTCTTATAATTCGCATTTCTAACAAGTTCTCAGGTGGTACTATGCTGCTGGTTTGGAGGCCACACTTTGAGAAACATTTCTTTAGATATATAAGTTTCATAGATATTAGTTCAAATCTTCTAACCGGACATTTTTGTTAGCCCTGAGTAGCCCTTAAAATGCCTACTTTTTTATTTGTTTGTTTTTGAGTCAAAGTCTCACTCTGTTGCCCAGGCTGAAGTGCAATGGTGTGATCTTGGCTTACTACAAACTCCACCTCCCGGGTTCAAGCCATTCTTTTGCCTCAGCCTCCTGAGCAGCTGGGACTGCAGGCGCATGCCACCCAGCTAATTATTGTATTTTTAGTAGGGACGGGGTTTTACCATGTTGGCCAGGCTGGTCTCGAACTCTTAACCTCAAGTGATCCACCCACCTTGGCCTCCAAAGTGCTGGGATTACAGGCATGAGCCATGGTGCCTGGCCAAAATGTCTATTCTTAATAAGGGTTTTCAAGAGGTGCAAAACTATAAATTAGAGGGACTCTAATCAGTCATAAGCAGCCAGAACCTAGCAATATTCCACTGGAAGAACTTTAAGAGACAGTGTTGACCACATGGCATCTACTACACCTGGGTAGTTTGTTGGTGTCCTGGAAAGAGTTGGAGCTGCGAGGGTTGGAGATGTTAGAGCTGAATGTCTCATCACACTCAGATGACTTTTGATCACATCCCACAGGCTGGATCCCCAAATTTCAACCACTGTTGATGAGATGTGACCCCCATAGTTGAGGCCATATTTTGTTTGATTGGCATGGTAGACCTGTTATAATGAGAAGCTTTTTAATATGAATAAAACAAAAGAATCTTTGAGTTTCTTTCTGTTTAAATAACAGGTGGCTAGAATTGTTATGTTTGTTTTTAGTAACCCTATGGAACTGAAATATGTGTCAATCATTTTCATGTGGTCTGAGGGACAACAAGTAGATCAGACACGAAGCTTGAGCCTCAATCTCTTTTTTTTTTTTCGAGACGGAGTCTCACTTTGTCACCCAGACTGGAGTGCAGTGACGCGATCTCGGCTCACTGCAAACTCTGCCTCCCGTGTTCAAGAGATTCTCCTGCCTCAGCCTTCCAAGTGGCTGGGATGACAAGCACCCACCACCATGCCTGGCTAATTTTTTTGTATTTTTAGTGGAGACAGTTTCGCCATGTTGGCCAGCTGGTCTCGAACTCCTGACCTTCTGATCCACCCGCCTCGGCTTCCCAAAATGCTGGGATTACAGGCATGAGCCACAGCTCCTGGCTGAGCCTCAGTCTCTTAACATCTGGATGGCAGTTAGGAAAGGAAGCTTGAAATTTTTAGTACAGACCCCTAGATGCAAAGAGGAAAAGTTCCTATTGATCTGAAAATCCCTAGAAATGACTAGCAAAAATAACCACCTCCAGTTGCTGTCTTGTTTTACCCTGGCTTATTTTTTCTATAGTACTTTTTACATTGGACCTTATTTCTTTATTTATTTGCTGATTTATTAAATTTGCTTATTTATTAAACCATCTGTCACCATTGAATGTACATGCAATGATGGCAGGGACATTTTTTTGTTCACTATTGTGTTCCCAGTGCCATGTAATTGTCACTTGATGAATATTTGATGAATGAATGACTGAATCTATCTTGTTCAGCAACTTATCTAATTCCCAAATTATCGACACACCAATAGATTTGGCACTTTCCTTTTAAAAAGCAGATTACCTAACTGTTATAGATCTGAAGGACTACATTCTATCAGCAGCATGTAGGAATAACAGTGGCATTCTGAAACAGTTGTGTAGGTTAACAAGTTGGGGCACTCTGGCAGAGAATGGGCAAAGGCAGTACATCGAATACTTTGAGTTATTGAACTCCTTATGATATCATCAAGACTTTAAGATTAATAAAATATCTTACCTTGTTCTGCTTAATAATACCTCTTCCTTAGCCTATATAGTTTCTTGATTTAATGCTCCTATTTTTGGGTTAAATCTTCTCTAATAATTGCCTTAGTAGGCAGTATTATTGGCCATTAGAACTTTTTTTTTTTTTTTTTTGAGGCGGAGTCTTGCTCTGTCACCTGGGCTGGAGTGCGGTGGCCGGATCTCAGCTCACTGCAAGCTCCGCCTCCCGGGTTTACGCCATTCTCCTGCCTCAGCCTCCAAGTAGCTGGGACTACAGGCGCCCGCCACCTCGCCCCGCTAGTTTTTTGTATTTTCAGTAGAGACAGGGTTTCACCGTGTTAGCCAGGATGGTCTCGATCTCCTGACCTCGTGATCCGCCCGTCTCGGCCTCCCCAAGTGCTGGGATTACAGGCTTGAGCCACCGCGCCCTGCCGGCCATTAGAACTTTTAACTGAGAATCTCCTCTTCATGGGTGCAGCCTGGGTTGAGAGTACTGTGCCATGCATTTGCTTAGGATTTACTCAGAAGGGCAGAGGGCATTGTTCATGATTTACCTGTGAGAATTTTAAAACCTGCAACCTCTGCTTCCCGAGTTCAAGCGATTCTCTTGCCTCAGCCTCCCGAGTAGCTGGAACTACAGGTGCCCGCCACCATGCCCGGTTAATTTTTGTATTTTTAGTAGAGATGGGGTTTCACTATATTGGCCAGGCTGGTCTTGAACTCCCGACCTTGTGATCCATCCGCCTTGGCCTCCCAAAGTGCTAGGATTACAGACATGAGCCACTGCACCTGGCCAAAATGTTGTGTTTCTTATTCTGATGATAATTTTTAAAATGTGATGCAGGTATATTCTAGGTCATCAGGCTGACCACTTCACAACTAAGTTCTGCCATCATAGTTCATTGCCCACATATGCATCTGTGTTTATGACAGTTGTGTTGGGGGCCATGCATTTTTATGAAATTCATGCATTTATTACAAAAAAGCAGAGACAACTTGCTGTGCAATGACACACCTGAGGCAAGTGAACATCAGAACACAGGGTACAGAGACCCAATATGAAGGAGCTTGGATCTGATCTTATAGACAGATCTTCTGATGAAAAACCATTGAAGAGACTCAACTAAGGTGGAGGTAGTGAAGATGGAGTGGAGAAGAAGAAATATTTATGATGTTCAATCAACATGACTTGGTTATTGTTTATCTTCTGAGGATGGAAGGTTAGGAGGTGAGGGTTGGTGAAGTAGTCAGTGATGACTCCCAGTGTTTCTCAAGATGAGCAATGAAGAGATTTCCCCCAAAGAAAAAGTTCTGGTGTTAACTTGAATTAATTATATAAAAGCATTACTTAACTATGTATATATACAAAATTAGGTATATATTTCTTTTATTAGTCTTATAAAACCAAAAAAACTTACAAATTAAATATAAAAATCTATGAAACCTGTTAATTCTAAATTAAAAACATTCATTTAATGTGACAAATGGTACTGTTTTGGTAGAACTGAATCACTACTTGCAAATTAAATATCTAAATGTAGCACAGACTGCTATAGTAGAGGATATTTTGAATTAGGATGGAGGAAAGTGGTGGAAGCATTGTCAATACACAGCAGCTCATGAACAGACTAAACCCTTTTAAAAGAAGAGGCCCTGCATTTCTCAAATTTGAGTGACTTGCTTTAAGACTCAGCTTGAGGTTTACTTCATTTGAAAGTCTTCTGTGACTAAACCCAGCATGATAGATGCTCCTCTTCAGGATCTGTGCAGAGTTCTGTCATTTAATTTAACTCACAACAATATGATTCATAGGTATTTGTCCATCCTTGAAAACAGTGTTTTAAATTTTGTGAAAGACTGGGACAGTGCCTAGCGCACAGCAGAGGTAAGTAAATGTTGGCTGGTTGAGGGAAAGGTTTATACATACATTCTGGGCTTAAAAAAAAGATTGATTAAGCTAAATAAAAAAGCCATGGGGATATATTAGTCAGAATTCAGTCTGAAGACAAGAGAGATTATGAGTGTTATGGGATAAGTGATTCGTATGGGAATTAGATCTTACACAATTGGGAAGGAGCTGGGAAGTGAAGGCCCCGTAGGGGAATCAGATGATAGAAAAGGCCACTAGCCAGGATCTGAGAAGTCACATCTGTTGATTGGGAACCTCTTGGGAAGGTCTGCAGGAAGTTGTTTGGCCACCAGCTGTGTATCTAGGTATGGGCTGCTGTTGGCCAACAAGGTCATTGGTTGGGAAGAAGAGCTGGACAGAGGAACTCTTCTAGAACACAGGAGAGCAAAGACCAGCTGGAGTCTGCTGGGCACCTTTGCATATTTCTGTCATTGTGTCTGATGACAGACTTTCAGAGCATAATGGCTATTGTTTCACTTCTGCCTTCTAAATCTCACACAAGGTCCTCTTGGCCAATTAAGCCCACAACCGTAGAAGGGAGAAGATTTTGGGAAACATGATTTCAGTTTGACTGAGTCAACACAGAACAAACCACCACAGATTTCTGCTTCTGTCAGTGTGGCTCTTTAGGACAGTCTTTGAGGCACGTCTGGTCTCATAAGAGGGAGTAAGGTCTCCAAGGACCCTCTCCCAGCAAATACAACAACCAGCAGAGCTGTGGGCAATGAAAGCGTGAGATGGGCTTTCCCTGAGAGTAGACGTCAATAATCATGATGCTATGAAGATATTGGTGGCCAGGTAAGGAAACGTCCAACTTGGAACATCCAATGTAAGCTTAGACTGTGCCAAAAGAAGCAAAAACAAATTGTCTCTGGAGGAAATCTTTAACAATTTAGTTTGCAGATTAAGCAATCATTTCACAATCAAAGGTCACCATGCACATTGCAATGCAAGCCATGCTGAGTGAGATCAGTAGAAAAAATAAACAACAGATTTAGACCCCCACATAGACTTAATTATTAAATTTGTCAGTTGCACAATATAGGGAAGCTATGTTAAAAATATTTAAAGGGGCGGGTGTGGTGGATCATGCCTGTAATCTCTTTAGGAGATGGAGGCAGGAGGATCGCTGGAGCCTGGGAATTTGAGACTACCCTGGATAACATAGCTAGAGCCCCATCTCTACAAAAAAATGAGAAAAAAATAGCCAGGTATGGTGGTGCACGCCTGTTGTCCTACCTACCTTGAAGGCTGAAGCAAGAGGCTCTCTTGAGCCCAGGAGTTGGAGGTTGCAGTGAGCTATGATCTCACCACTGCACTCTAGTCTGGGCAACAGAGCAAGACTCTGTCTCTAAGAAAAAAAAAAAAAAAAAAAAAAAAAACTTAAAGAAATAATGGACAACGAAAAACCCAGCAGGAAGAAATAAAAGGGAAATTCTGAAAATGTAAAATACAATTGTTGAAAATTCAAGGACTCAGTGAATGGGTTTGACAGCAGATTTAATACACACATAATCACTCTAGGAAAGGGAGAAAACGAATTGGAAAATATAAAAAAAATAGATATGTGAGGAAATCTAATATATATTTAACCAGAGTCCCAAAAAATGAGAATAGAGAGAAAATTGTAGGCAATATTTAATTGAGATATGTGCTTTAAGTTTTCTAGAACTAATCTAATCTACTTCATAGATGCTAGGAAAAACCTGTTTTGAAAAGAAAGGAGAGCTGTTGTAAAATATGGTGACTATAGTTAATAACAATGTATTGTATTCTTGAAAATTGCTGAGTGTATATTTGAAGTGTTCTCATCACAAAACAATGATAGGTATATGAGGTAATATATTTGTTAATTAGCTCAATTTAGCTATCCCACAATGTGTACCTATTTCAAAGCATGCTGTTCATGATAAATATATACAATTTTTATTTCTCAATTAAAACAAATAAATAAAAATTTAGAAAAAAGAAATAGAAAGCCTGAATAGTCCTAAGACTATTTTAAAAAATCAAACTATCAGTGATGTTTTTCCACTAAGAAAACTCTATGTCTTGGATGTTTTACAGGTAGTTCTACCAAATTTCTAAAGAGCACATGATTCCAAACTGACTAATTCTTTGAGAGGATAGAAAACTCATTCTATGAGGTCACTGCTACCTTGATACCAAATGCAGGCAACATTAGTAGGAAAATGGGTTATTGCAGTCACTCTTTCTCATTAACACATATACAGACTGAATCTTTCAGTTGATAATGAACACCCAAAGGTCTCTAATACAAAATTTCAATGAAATGGCTAAAGATAAGTAAAAACAAGGAATAAAATTTACTAGCATTAAAATCAGGAAACACTGCCAGGTATATTCTGTATACTTCTCCTTATATGAAGAGGGCACCTTCCACCATAAGGGGAGGGCAAGTATATAGTTACAATTTTTTGCAATGTTCTGTTTCTTTCTTTTTTTTTTTTTTTTGAGACGGAGTCTCGCTCTGTCACCCAGGCTGGAGTGCAGTGGCTGGTTCTCAGCTCACTGCAAGCTCCACCTCCCGGGTTTATGCCATTCTCCTGCCTCAGTCTCCGAGTAGCTGGGACTACAGGCGCCCGCCGCCTCGCCTGGCTAGTTTTTTGTATTTTTTAGTAGAGACGGGGTTTCACCGTGTTAGCCAGGATGGTCTCGATCTCCTGACCTCGTGATCCGCCCGTCTCGGCCTCCCAAAGTGCTGGGATTACAGGCTTGAGCCACTGTGCCCGGCCTAATGTTCTGTTTCTTATATTGTCAAAGATACAGAGTGTTGTTCTTTGTCTTATTTTACTTAAAACTTACATATACATTACATATATTCTTTTGATTATATCAAGAATTATATATACATGTGTGTATATGTGTGTACATATTTGGGTATGTGATAAATATTTTTCTTCAATGGAAAGGTGATGGCATAAAAACAAGCTTGTAATGGAACCAAATGGCCAAAGAGAAGTAATTAGGACAAAACTGCATTGGCACTGAAACTAGGAAATCATGCTAAGCATAAACCATGCATTTTTGGGAATATCAGCCAGATAAAATGTAGTTTGAAAAAGATTAATGAAACCAAAAGTTGGTTTTTTGAAAAGATAAAATTGACAAACCTTTAACTAGACTAACTAAGAAAAAAAGAGAGAAGACCCAAATAAATAAAGAGATGAAAAAGGAGACATTACAACTGATAACACAGCAATATGAAAGATCGTTACCGGTTATTTTGAGCAACTATATGCCAATAAATTGAAAAGCCTAGAAGAAATTGATAAACTCCTAGGCACATACAACCTACTCAGATTCAGCTATAGAGAAATTCTAAACCTGAGCAGACCAATAACAAGTAATGAGATTAAAGCTGTAATAAAAAGTCTCCCCTTAAAGAAAAGCCCAGGATCTGATTAATTCACTGCTGAATTCTACCAAACATGTAAAGAGAAACTAATACCAGTCCTACTCAGATTATTCCAAAAACAGAGAAGGAGAGAATACTTTCAAAATCATTCTACAAGGTCAGTGTTACCCAATACCAAAGCCAGACAAAGACACAACAAAAAAAGAAAACTACAGGCCAACATCTCTTATGAACACTGATGCAAAAATCCTCAACAAAATGCTAGCAAACAGAATTCAACAACAAATTAAAAAGATAATTTATCATCACCAAGTGTGATGTATCCCAGGGTTGCAAGGATGGTTCAATATACTCAAATCAATATGATCCATCATATCAACAAAATGAAGGACAAAAAACACATGATCATTTCAACTGATGCTGAAAAATTCAACATCCATTCATGATAAAACCCCTAAAAAAATACTGGGGCTAGAAAGAACACACCTCAATGTAATAAATGTCATATATGACAGAGTCACAGCTGGTATCACACTGACTGGGGAAAAACTAAAAGCCTTTCTTCTAAGATCTGTAACGCAAGACTGCCCACCTTCACCACTGTTATTTAACATAGTACTAGAAATCCTAGCTAGAGCAATCAGAAAAGAGAACAATATAAAGGGCATCTGAATAGGAAAGGAAGAGGTCAAATTATCCTTGTTTGAAGATGATATGATTTTATATTAGGAAAAACCTGAAGACTCCACCAAAAACTATTAGAACTGTTACATTGAGTAAAGTTGCAGGATACAAAATCAGCATAAAAAACCAGTAGCATTTATATGGCAACAGAAAACAATCTGAAAAAAATAAAAAAGCAATCTAATTTACAATAGCTACAAATAAACTTACCTGGAAATTAAAAGAAGGAGTGAAAGATCTTTACAATGAAAGCTATAAAACATTGATGAAAGAAATTGAAGAGAACACCGAAAAAATGGAAAGATATTTCATGTTCATGGATTGGAAGAACCAATATTTTAAAAAATGTACATAGTGCACAAAGCAATCTACAGATTCAATGCAATCGCTATCAAAATACCAATAACATTCTTGACAGAGATAGGAAAAAATTTCTAAAATTTATATGGAACCACGAAAGACCCAGCTTAGACCCAATATAGCCAAAGCTATCCTGAGCAAAAAGAACAAAACTGGAGGAATCCCATTCCCTGACTTCAAGTTATACTACAGCGCTATAGTAACCAAAATAGCATGGTATTAGCATAAAAACAGACACATAGACCAATGGAACAGAATAGAGAGCCCAGAAAGTAATCCATACATCTACAGTGAACTCATTTTTGATGAAGGTACCAGGAACATATATTGGGGAAAGGACACCCTTCAATAAAGGGTGCTGGGAAAACTGGATATCCATATGCAGGAGAATAAAACTTGACTCCTTTCTCTCACCATATACAAAGATCAAATCAAGATGGATTAAAGGCTTTTCAACTTTAATAGATTTAATTTAATCCATTTTCACTTTAATCTAAGATCTCAAATTATGAAACTACTAAAAGGAAACGTTGACAAAACTCTCCAGGACATTGGAATAGGCAAAGATTTCTTGAGTAATACCCCACAAGCACAGGCAAGCAAAGCAAAAATTGACACATGGGATCACATCAAGTTAAAAAGCTTCTGCACAGCAAAGGAAACAACCAGCAAATTGAAAAGATAACCCACAGAATGGGAGAAAATATTTGCAAACTATCCACCTGACAAGAGATTAATAACCAGAACATATAAGGAGCTCACACGACTATGTAGGAAACAAATCTATTATAATAATCTGATTTAAAAATAAGCAAAAGATGTGAATAGACATTTCTCAAAAGACGACATATGAATGGCAAACAGGCACATGAAAGTGTGCGCAACATCACTAATCATCAGAGAAATGCAAATCAAAACTACAATGAGATATCCTCTCACCCCAGTTAAAATGGCTTTTATCCAAAAGACTAATGATAACAAATGTTGGTGAGGATGTGGAGAAAAGAGAATCCTTGTGCACTGTTGGTGGGAAAGTAAATTAGTACAACCACTATGGAGAACAGTTTGGAAGTTCCTCAAAAAACTAAAAATAGAGGTACTATATGATCCAGCAATCCCACTGCTAGGTTTACATGTGAAATAAAGGAAATCAGTATATTGAAGAGATCCACACACCCATATTTATTGCAGCACTATTCACAGTAGCCAAGATTCAGAAACAACCTCAGTGTCCAACAACAGTTGAATGGATAAGGAAAATGTGATACATATACACATGGAGTACTATTCAGCCATAAAAACGAATGAGATCTAGTCATTGGTAACAACATGGATGGAACTGGAGGTCATTATGTTACGTGAAATAAGCCAGGCATACAAAGACAAACTTTGCATGTTCCCACTTATTTTTGGGAACTAAAAATCAAATCAATTGAACTCATGAACATAGAGAGTAGAAGGTGGTTACCAGAGACTGGGAAGGGTAGTGGGACTGTAGGGAGAAAGTGAAGATGGTTAATGAGTACAAAAAATAGAAAGAATGAATAAGATCGAATATTTCAGAGCACAACAGGATGACTATAGTCAACAATAATTTAATTGTACATTTAAAAATAACAAAAGGAGGGCTGGGCATGGTGGCTCACGCCTGTAATCCCAGTACTTTGGGAGTCCGTGGCGGATGGATCACCTGAGGTCAGGAGTTTGAGACCAGCCTGACCAACATGGTGAAACCCTGTCTCTACTAAAAGTACAAAATTTGGTGGGCATGGTGGCATGCGCCTGTAGTCCCAGCTATCTGGGAGGCTGAGACAGGAGAATTGCTTGAACCTGGGAGGCGGAGGTTGTAGTGAGCCAAGATCACTACACTGCACTCCAGCCTGGGCAACAGAGTGAGACTCCATCTCAAAAAAAAAAAAAAAAAAAAAGTAGAAAATAGTAAAAATAACGAAAGGAGTATAATTGGATAGTTTGTAACAAAGGATAAATGCTTGAGATGATGGATACCCCATTTACCCTGATGTGATTATTGTACATTGCATGCCTGTATCAAAATATCTATGTAGCCCATAAATATATAAATCTACTATGTATCCACACAAATTAAAAATTTATAATTAAAAAATGTAGGCTGGGCGTGGTGGCTCATGCCTGTAATTCCAGCACTTTGGGAGGTGGAGGCAGGTGGATCACCTGAGGTCAGAAGTTCGAGACCAGCCTGGCAAACATGGTAAAACCCCGTCTCTACTAAATACACAAAAATTAGCCAGGTATGGTGGTGCACACCTGTGATCCCAGCTACTTGGGAGGCTGAGGCAGGAGAATCCCTTGAACCCAGGAGGCGAGGTTGCAGTGAACTGAGATCACGCCACTGCACTCCAGCCTGGGTGACAGAGAGAGACTCTGTCTCAATAATAATAATAATAATAATAATAATAACAATAATAAATAAAAATTAAATTAAATTTAAAAATGCAATTTGGACTCAAGTGTTGGAAGTTATAGCAAATGAGCCAGTACTCAACTGCCTCTTTATAAGATAAATGCAGTATTACAGAAAGTAGGTGGAAAAAATTCTCTAAAATCTTCTGACAGTCCTTTGTGAATGATTCTTAAATTTGGGTCAAAGCCCCAGGATTTCAGAATCTCTTGAAGGACTCATTCAAAATATACACATATCGTCATGGGATTCTGATATGAACTTTTCTATGAGACTCACAGCCACATTTCAAACTGATCAAGGCTGAGCATGGGTGGTTTATGGGGGAAAGTATCACAGTGGAGGTGCCTTTCCCCATTACCAATCTGAATGTGGCCTTTGAGGGCCATGTATGTCTGGAAGGGAAAGTGTGCAGCATTTTCTTGCCATTTTCTGCTGGGCTGATAGCTTCTTTACATTTGTTCAGGTTTGTGTCCACGTGGGAAGAACAGCTAACCTGGAGTGGTAGGTAAGAGGTCCAGTCCACAACTTATCCATGTGACCCTGAGCAAGTAATTTTTTCTCTCAGAATTGGTTTCTTGACTGTCAAAAGGGGAAAATAATTCTTACCTAGCAGAGTTTGTGTGGATTAAACAGGAAGTATGTAAAGCTTTTAATATAGAACATGGTGCCTAGTAAACCCTAATTTTAAAAATATTATGGTTTAAACAGTGACAGTGTAATTGTCATAAATCCTTATTCTTGATAGGTTTGTGTCTATGTATACATATAAATACATAAAGGAAAATACTTGTTTAATGGACTTGTGTTGTTTGCATGTTCAGCAATTGTTAGCATCTGTAGTAGGGACTCATTCGGATTATTCATTAAATAACTTGTTCAAAACAGTCGAAGTAATTTTTTAGAATCCTGGTACTGCCGGAAAACTGAGGAATGACATTGATAAATGGTCCTTGGATTTCTGATTTGTGATTCTGAAATGGCACCAGGAGGTCTTATGGCTCAGTCCCGACTGACTTTAGGGCTGAGATCTGTAGCCCACGTCTTGGTATTACGTGGTTGAAATTGCTTCTCTCATGAATCTCCCTCTAACAAACCTTTGTTTTTTATTTCACTGAGCATTCACAGGGGTGTTGTGTAATTACTGCTTTCTTTTTAAGATTTTATAAGAATTGCAGAAAATTAAAGAGAGCTTATTGAGGTCAAATGTCTGCTATAATTTTTTTGCAAATACATTAGTTGTGACCATGAAATTAATAAAACACAGAACCTAAAACAAAACAAAAGAAGGCAAGCCTAGCTAACTTGGAAGAAGACAGATGTTCTACCTCTAGCTGAAGAGTAATTAGGTCCCAAAGTATTGAGATTCTCACTTTGTCCTTTATTTGAAGTCCGTATATCTTCTTTTGAGTTCTAGCCTCAATGATATTTGGGGTTCTTAAAATTATGTTGTAATATTGTTGAATTTTTAATATTATTGAAGTCATCCTAAGAAAGTTATAGTGCTTTAGTCCCTAGAAATCAAACATTTTTAATTGCCTACTAAAGTACTCTTACATTCTTCTATTTCAGCAGAGGTTATTACAAAGTCATAAAACCCACAAGAAGGATACAGTAAAGCAATTCAGTTTTTTTTTTTATTTTAACGAAGGAGTTTCCTTTAAAGCTTTTGTTAGAAAGTGTACATTAAGAAGCAGGTGGGCTGAGCATGGTGGCTCACGCCTGTAATCTACACACTTTGAGAAGCTGAGGTGGGAAGATCATTTGAAGCCAGGAGTTTGAGACCAACCTGGGCAACATAGCAAGACCCCATCTATTAAAATTTTCTTTCTTTTTTTTTTAAAGAAGCCAGGCTTGTTGGCTCGCGCTTGTAATCCCAGTTACTCTGGAGGCTGAGGCGGGAGGATTGCTTGTACAATAAACAAATAACAGGCAATAAACAAATAAACAGACAATAAACAAATGAACGTGAGCCATTTGGTAGTGATAAATATCCTAATAAAAATAAAATAGAGAGGAGAGGGTGGCTGGGTTGGGGGCCAGGTACTTTATAATTACTTACAACAGGTTATTCTGAGGAAGTGCTTGTGAGTCGATGCTTGAGTAAGGCAAAGGGATCAGCCTCGTGAAGATCAGGGGCAAAGCATTACAGAGAGCGGCTGCAAAGACAAACGTGTTTGTTGCAGTGAAGAATGGCAAGGAGGGGAGTGGAGCTGAACACGGTGAGCATGGGAAGGTTGGTGGGATAGAAAGGTAGAGATGAGATAAAATTATCTTAGCTTGTACTTGTTTTGAGGCCAGATCACTAGGGGCAGGGTAAGCATTTTGTATTCAATTTAAAATGTGAAAGGAAACTGCTGGAGGGGTTTGGAGAAAGGAGTGGGGAAAGGATATGATCTGATAAATATTCTTCAGCATAATTATATTTTTAAATATCTTAAAGCTTCAGAATAGTACAGAGAAATAGCCTATACCTTTATCCAGATTTACCATTTTTAAGCTTTTTAATATTTTATGTCTTAATACTATATATTAGTGTGTGTCAGATCCCAGGGTCCAGGTCCAGCCCCTGCTGAAGTCCAAGGGCAGTGGGTAGATGAGCAGAAAGAACACTCGGGGGGCTGTAGGCAGGTGAAAGATGATTTTATTCAGCAGCAACTCTCATCAACAGTTTTCTCACACTGTCCCCCTTTATCTCGGCTGTCTGCTCCAGCTCTGAGGCTCCTGCTGCCCCAACGCCTGTAGCTGCACAGGTGGTTCTCCTTTGCCTTCAGGGTCAGCAGCTTAACTCTTTCTCTCTCTGGGCAGGAGCAAGCCAAGCTGTGGCCTGGCTCCCTCCGTCTGCAAGATGGACAGCTTTGGCGCTCTCTCTTTCCCTGGGCACCAGTGCGCCCACCATGTGAAGCCACATTGAGTCAAGCTGAGCCCCAAGAGCCCAAGAACCATGTCTCTCATGCACAGGGCAATTATACCTTTTATAGACAATAGTGGCTCCAAGCCAAGTATGAACTTACACAAACAGGTTGTATAACAAGTGGAGGTGTGCACTGGTGCACCAAACTGGCTGACTTATGCAGGCCTGGATATCCGTCACGGCCTATTCCTTGACCAAAGCACATCCATATTACTTACAATGTGTATTCCCTAAGAATAAAGACGTCCTCTTATCTAGTCACAGTACAGTTATCCAATTCAGGAAAGTTCTCATTGAAGCATTGATACAGTACTTATTATCACTCCATATTCCAATTTTGTTAATTGTTCCATAATGTCCTTTATATAGCATATTTCCACTCCTTCCCCTTGGCAACATAATGCATTTAGTTGCCAAGTCTTTTTAGTCTCTTTTATAGGAACTTTATAGAAAACTCTTCAGCCTTTTTTGTCTTTCGTGACATTGACAATTTTGGGGAAGAAAGGTCAGTTATTTTAGAAAATATTCTTCAGTTATGTTTGTCTGTTGTTTCCTCTTGAGTAGATTCACATTGTTCTTTTCTAGTTGGAATGCCACACAAATGATGTGTGTTGTGTGATTCTCACAGGGCCACATCTGCTTGTTTCTAATTGGTGATGTTAATTTTGATCACCTGGTCAGGACTTTCTGCACTGTCTCTAGTTACTTTTCCCTTCTTCCTTGGCTCTCTCTTGACTTCACGTTTTTATTATTTTTTATTTTTTATTTTTTTGAGATGGAGTCTTGCTCTGTCACCCAGGCTGGAGTGCAGTGGTGTGATCTCAGCTCACTGCAACCTCCGCCTCCTGGGTTCCAGCAACTATCCTGCCTCAGCCTCCTGAGTAGCTGGACTACAGGTGCCTGACACCACGCCCAGCTCATTTTTGTATTTTTAGTAGAGGCGAGGTTTCACCATGTTGGCCAGGCTGGTCTCGAACTCCTGACCTCAAATGATCCACCCACTTCGGCCTCCCAAAGGACTTCATGTATTTAAAATTTGCTGTTTAGGTTGGGCATGGTGGCCCACGCCTGTAATCCCAGCATTTTGGGAGGCCATAGGTGGGAAGATCACTTGAGCCCAGGAGTTTGAGACCAGCCTGGGCAACATAGGGAGACCTTGTCTTTACAAAATAAAAAAATTTGCTGTTTAATGTCATTCTTAAGAAATATTAAAAATTTTAATTATTAGCATAAACTTTACTGTTCTTTATATTGTACCAGCTTAAAGTGCAAATATTAGAGCTTTTTAAAACTAAATTATTATTATTATCATTATTATTATTATTTTTAGAGACAGGCTCTCCCTTTTGTTGCCCAAGCTAAAATGCAGTGGTGATCATAGCTCACTGCAGCCTCAAACTCCTGGACTCAAGTGATCCTCCTACCTTTGCCTCCTGCGTAACTGAGAGCCACTACACCTGGCTAATTTTTAAAAAATTTTTTGTACAGAAGAGGTGATCTTTCTATGTTGTCCAGGTTGGTCTTGAATTCCTGGCCTCAAAAAATCTTTCCTCCTTGGCCTCCCAAAGTGCTGGAATTACAGGCGTGAATCACTATGCCTGGCCCTTGGAGCATTTAGCTTGTTTGTGGAATCATCTAAAATCATACAATGTATTTTATAGTTCACACACACATATAGTATATTTCATTCTCACCAGAGTGCTGGAAACACTGCACACAGCTAACTCAAGTATTTTTATTTCTTTCGTTTCTTGATATGCTCACATTCTACCGACACTTTACTTTTGGTTCACTGATGATTAAGAAAGACTGAAAGCAAAAGGAGTATGGATGGTTCTTGTCTTTAGAATCCTATTTCCTTCTTTTTGTGTTTGAAGTATTCAAGGAGAAACAGAAAGTGTAGCATTTCATGGATGTCAGTGCCCTACTTAGCTGTGGACATGACACACTTAGCTTGTACTTGTTTTGAGTCTTGCTGAACTCCCATGTACTATGGGTCTCCTAGAATTCTGTGTTCTTGGGACGCTGGGAACACTATATGCATATGGAGTGGCAAGGAACTACAGACACATATGGTGCATAAACCTTCTCTGCTTAGACACATGCTTCATTGTCCCTTAGGACTTTATTTAAACTTTTTCTCGTTTAGAAAAAACAAGTGCAACTTACTGCCAGTGCTCATTTAGTTTTACATAAACACACTCTTTGAGGCTGAAGCAAATCTGACACATTTTCAATGTGAAAATAAAATATAAAAAACTGTTCTTATTTCTAAACAGAACCAACATTGGAATTGTCTGAATCAAGCTCATCCAACTCGTGGCCCATGGGCTGCATGTGGCTCATGGGCTGCATGTGGCTGATGGGCTGCATGTGGCCCAGGATGGCTTTGAATGTGGCCAACATATATTCGTAAACTCTCTTAAAACATTATGAGATTTTTTTGCAATTTTTTTAAAGCTCATCAACTATTGTTAGTGTTAGTGTATTTTATGTGTGGCCCAAGACAATTCTTCTTCCAATGTGGCCCAGGAAAGCCAAAGTATTGGACACTTCTGGTCTGAATCATCAGAATCATCTCTTTCAGAAAAATTAGATTCATCAAATGAATCTTTGGCCAGCAACTGTTTGAGAACAATGTTAACATCAGTGTGTAGGAGTGCTTTGTTTTCTAGGATGTGACATTTTCAGCAATCAAGAATTACTATGTTTGTAAGTGGAAAATCACTACTAAAAACAGAATGCTATAAATAGAATGATGTATTTTGTTTCCAAAGTCAATATAGTAGAGCAATGCGAAAATAATACTAAAATTGACATATTTCCTGACAAAGTTATCTCAGGGTAAGCACTACAGCCACAAGTGCCACCAGCAAGTATTAATGGGGCAAATGGAAAAAGGTTTAAACATACAAGTTAAAAGATAAAC
This sequence comes from Piliocolobus tephrosceles, assembly GCF_002776525.5. Classification (NCBI taxonomy): domain Eukaryota; kingdom Metazoa; phylum Chordata; class Mammalia; order Primates; family Cercopithecidae; genus Piliocolobus; species Piliocolobus tephrosceles. The sequence continues at coordinate 115,506,746 of NC_045439.1, forward strand.
TTATGGGCGCACATGGTGGCTCATGCCTGTAATTTCAGCACTTTGGGAGGCCGAGGCAGGGGCATCACCTGAGGTCAGGATTTTGAGACAAGCCTGGCCAACATGGTGAAACCCTGTCTCTACTAAAAATACAAAAATTAGCCAGGCGTGGTGGCAGGTGCCTATAATCCCAGCTACTCAGGAGACTGAGCCACGAGAATCACTTGAACATGGGGTACAGAGGTTGCAGTGAGTTGAGATTATGCCACTGCACTCCAGCCTGGATGACAGAGTGAGACTCTGTCACACACACACACACAAAAGATAAAATTATGAAACATTTTGAGATGGCAATAGAAGACCTTTAAACCAAGCCTGAGGTCTTTCTGAGCATGGGCCTAGTGGAGCTGGCCCTGCCTCCGCATTTGTTATCATCGATTTTTTTAAAGCTCTGCTCTAGGAAAGAGCCCAACCCATTCTTAATTTACTTATGTAGGTATGCATTTATTTATTATTAGTATGGACTCATGGATTCCTATTTTTTCAGTGGCTTAGAATCCATTAATTCTACTGTTTTGATAATCAAATTCCCTAGATTTGCCCCATCAAACTGATCCTTGTGTTCTTTTGAAATGCCTTCTTCTTCTTTTTTTTTCAGTATATATTCCTTTTCTGATACAAAAGATGTTTCAGGTTAATCTTGTCCCTTTTCTCCAGTACTCCTGGAATAAGCCTTTTCTTGAAAGAACCCTTGTTCCTTTTAGTGAGGAATGATGTTTAGAAACCATGACCTAGGACTGGACATGGTGGCTCATGCCTATAATCCCAGCGCTTTGGGAGGCCAAGGTGGGTGGATCACTTGAACTCAGGAGTTCAAGACCAGCCTGGCCAAAATGGTGAAACCCCCATCTCTATTATAACACACACACACACACACACACACAGAGAGAGAGAGAGAGAGAGAGAGAGAGAAAGAAATAAAGAAACCATGACCTGGGTGCTAGGTTTGCTTACTGTTTCTGAGACATCATTGCTTCTAGGCCCTTTTACAAAATACAGCTGGGGGCGAAAACCTATTTTTTTTTCTTAGAAATCATGAGATCATATCAATGCTTCCAATTCCAATCTACCTCTGTAGGGTTCTTCTTTGCCTTTCCTCTTCCGTATTTGTTTCCCTCTTCTTTCACATTAAGAACCCTAACACATTTATTCTTACCTAACAAATGTTCATTGGCTCAATTCTACAGTGCATTCTACAGCCATACCACAGAAAAACGAGAGATTAAGGTTTGTTGCTGGGGGGCTCTTTCTTTTATCTAGACTTAGGGCATGTAGTTGTTGAAGTACTGTGTTGGAAAGTTTCTTGGATTAGTGCTTTCTGCCCTTAAATATGGTTGTTATTTATTTGAAATGCAGTAGGAGACATTTGTTTTATGTTCAATTTTATGCTTTTCCACACTCCTTATTGATTTTCTTGTTCTTATTGATTCAATTTAATATATTTTTTGTATTTATTTATGTTAAAAAATTTATTTGGTATTTATTTGTGTAGGACATTGACGTGTTTTCAAGAGTCAAACTATGTAAGAAATTATTTTAAGAGATGTCTCTTTCTTCCTCTGTACTTTCCAGTGTTACCCACTGATATGGTTTGCTTGTCTCATCTTGAATTGTAGCTCCCATAATTGCCTCGTGTTGAGGGAGGGACCCAGTGGGAGAAAACAGAATCATGGGAGTGGTTCCCCCATACTGTCCTTGTGGAAGTGAATAAGTCTCATGAGATCTTACAGTTTTATAAGGGGAAATCCTTTTGCTTGGCTTTCATTCTCTCTTGTCTGCCACCGTGTAAGACATGCCTTTCACCTTCTGCCATGATTATGAGGCCTCCCCAGCCATGTGGAACTGTGAGTCCATTAAACCTCTTTTTCTTTATAAATTACCCAGTCTCAGGTATGTCTTTATCAGCAGTGTGAAAACAGACTAATACAGTAAAGTGGTACCAAGAGTGGAATTCTGCTGTAAAGATACCCAAAAATGTGGAAGCAACTTTGGAACTGGGTAACAGGCAGAGGTTGGAACAGTTTGGAGGGCTCAAAAGAAGACAGGAAAATGTGGGAAAGTTTGGAACTTCCTAGAGACTTGTTGAATGGCTTTGACCAAAATGGTGATAATGATATGAACAATGAAATCCAGGCTGAGGTGGTCTCAGATGGAGATGAGGAACTTGTTGGAAACTGGAGTATAGGTTATTCTTGTAATGCTTTAGCAAAGAGACTGGTGGCATTTTTTCCCTGCCCTAGAGATCTGTGGAACTTTGAACTTGAGGGAGATGATTTAGGGTATCTGGTGGAAGAAATTTCTAAGCAACAAAGCATTCAAGAGGTGACTTGGGTACTGTAAAAGCATTCAGTTTTAAAAGGGAAACAGAGCATGAAAGTTTGGAAATTTTGCGGCCTGATGATGAGCTGGAAAAGAAAAACCCATTTTCTGAGGACAAATTCAAGCCAGCTGCAAGAAATTTGTGTAATAATGAGGAGCCAAATGTTAATTGCCAAAAGTATGGGAAAAATGCCTCCAAGACGTGTCAGAGACCTTTGCAACAGCCCCTCCCATCACAGGCCTGAAGGCCTAGGAGGAATAAATGGTTTCATGGGCCCACCTGCTGTGTGGTGGTGAGCCTGCAGGTACACAAAATTCAAGAATTGAGGTTTGGGAACTTCCACCTAGATTTCAGAGGATGTATAGAAACACCGGGATGCCCAGGTAGAAGTTTACGGCAGGGGCAGGGCCTTCCCTTCTGCACTGCCCTGAGATCCTCTGCTAGGGCAGTGCAGAAAGGAAATGTGGGGTTGAAGCCCCCACACAGAATCCCCACTGGGGCACAGCCTAGAGAAGCTGTTAGAAGAGGGCCACCATCCTCTAGACCCCAGAATGGTAGATCCACTGACAGCTTGCACCATGCTCCTGGAAAAGCCCCAGACACTCAACGCCAGCTTCTGCAAGCAGCTGGGAGGGAGAGGCTGTACCCTGTAAAGCCACAGGGCTGGAGCTGCCCAAGACCATGGGAACCCACCTCTTGCATCAGCATGACCTGGATGTAAGACGCAGAGTCAAAGGAGACCATTTGGAACTTTACAATTTGAATGTCCTACTGGATTTTGGACTTGCATGGGGCCTTTAGCTCCTTCATTTTGGCCAATTTCTCCCATGTGGAATGGGTCTATTTACTCAATGCCTGTACCCCCATTGTATCTAGGAAGTAACTAACTTGCTTTTGATTTTACAGGCTCATAGGCAGAAGGGACTTGCCTTGTCTTAGATGAGACTTTGGACTGTAGGCTTTTGAGTTAATGCTGAAATGAGTTAGGACTTTGGGGGACTGTTAGGAAGGCGTGATTGGTTTTGAGATGTGAAGACATGAGATTTGGGAGGGGTCAGAGGCAGAATAAATGAGTTTGCTGTGTCCCCACCCAAATCTCATCTTGAGTTGTAGCTTGCATAATTCCCATGTGTCATGGGAGGGACCCAGTGGGAGATAATGGAATCATGGGGACAGATTCCCTCATACGGTTCTTGTGGTAGTGAATAAGTCTCACGAGATCTAATGATTTTATAAGCAGTTTCCCCTTTCACTTGGTTCTCATTGTCTCTCGTCTGCCACCATATAAGCCATGCCTTTCACCTTCCACCATGATTATGAGGCCTCCCTAGCCATGTGGAACTATGAGTCCTTTAAAATTCTTTTTCTTTATATATTACCAAGTCTCAGGTATGTCTTTATCAGCAGCATGAAAACAGACTAATACACCCCCTCATCACCCTGTCCTTGTGGGTATTAATTTCATTTTTTGTTTTGTTTTTGTCATTTCTATGTTTCTTTTTGCAGAATTAAGGAGATATGTGTATGTATTTTCTTTTCCCTTATTTTCTTTACTTTTCTTTGTTTCTTTTTTTTCTTTCTTGAGACAGGTTCTTGCTCTGTCACTCAGGCTAGAGTGCAGTGGAGTGATCAGAGCTCCATGCAGCCTCAAATCCCTAGGCTCGAGCAATCTTTCTGCCTCAGCCTCCAGAGTAGCTAGGACTATAGGCACATGCCATTGCACTAGGTTAACTTTAAAAATAATTTTTGTAGAGACAGGGGTCTTGGTATGCTGCCCAGGCTGGTCTAGAACTCCTGGCCTCAACAATCTTCCTACCCTGGCCTCCTAAAGCTCTGGGATTATAGGTGTAAGCCACTGCACCTGGCCCTTCCCCACATTTTCTCATACAAAAAGAAATATACTTTAAATTTTTTACAGTTGAAACTTTTTATATTTTTAAACTTCAATTTTTTTTTTTACTAAAAATTATTCTGAAATATCTCCATATCACTATATAGATATCTTTCTCATCACTTTTTACATAGTTGCATAGTGAATGTACTATAATTTATTCAACAATATCCTTTACTTTACTTTGGTCCTTTAGATAGTATTCTGGTATTTTGTAACTGTGAACGATGCTACAATGAATAACCTTTTAGAGGTGTACTTTACTTTCATATTGCTAGAGTTGAATCTTTAGGGTAAAAATTCATTGAGTGGAATTGCTGGATCTAAGGCTCAATATATATGTAGTTTTGTTTGATATTGCCAAATTTTTCTCCCATAGGTGTGACATTGTTTTCCTTTACTACCAATGCCTGTTTCCTCACAGTCTTGGCAATAGAGTATCTAGTTAAGCTTTTGAATTTTTGACAATCTAATTGGAGAAAAATTGTATCTTAGTATAATTTAACTTTTTATTTCTTTTATTTTGCATGATTTCGAATGTAGTTTCATTTGTTTAAAGGTTTTTTCTCCATTTTCTTTATGACTTATCCGTTCATTTCTTTGGCCTATTTTTCTATAGAATTATTTATATTTTCTCTTAATTTTAAAAGCTGTCTATTAGCCCTTTAAAGATATATATATGAATAGACATATATCACGCATATATGTGTATATGTGTGTATAGCAAAATTTAAAATTTTTTCCCAGTTAGACATTCGTCTTGTGACTTATATTTTTGTCATGCAATAGTTTTTTATTTTTGTGTAGTCAAAATTTTTTATGTTTTATTTTATTGTACTTGGATTTTGAGTTATGGTTAGAAGACCTTTTCCCACGCTCAGATTTGGAGGAATTTGTCTATATTTTATTTTAGTACTTTTAGTATAGTGTATTGTTTTATATTTCAATCTCTGATTCATTAGGACTTAGTTCTTTTGTTTGGTATGAGGAATGAATCTAATTTTGTCTTTTTTCAAATGGCTACCCATTGGTACCAACAGCATTTATTCAAAAATTCATCTTTGACATAGTAATTTAGTAGGCCACCCTTATTATATACTAAACTTCAATATGTAATTGAATATCCTATTTTATTAATCCATTAAATTATAGAGGCGAATCCTCCCTTATGACCTTTTCTTTTTCCTGGTTTTCTTGCATGTTTACTTCTCCATATGAATTTTAGTATCAACTTGTTTAGTTCCAGAAAAAAAGAGCCTTTTTGGTACAAAGTGAAAAACTTTCTAGTGTTTCTCTGTTAAGTAAGATTTGGCTTTAGGACTAAGATATATGACATGTTAAGAAAGTATTCATCCAGTCCTGTTTTCTTGAGAGTTTTGATTTGGAATTTGTGTTAGTTTTTTTCAAAGATCGTTTCAGCATATATAAAGGTAATCATATGATTTTTTTCTCCATAGAACTATTATAATGGTGTACAACATTAATAGATTTCCTAAAACTGAATGATTCTTGCAATTCTGGTATAAATTCCCTTGGTCATAGTATGTTATATTCTTAATGTGATGTTAGGGTCTATACAATAATATTTTATTTGGGATATTTTATATTTACATTTATAAGTGATATTAGATATTAATGTTATACTCCATTAAAACAATTTGCAAAATTTCCTGTAGCTTTTATTTTTTGAGACAGAGTCTTGGTCTGTTGCCCAGGCTGGAGTGCAATGGTGCGATCTCAGCTCACTGCAACCTTCACCTCCCAGGTTCAAGCAATTCTCCTGCCTCAGCCTCCTGAGTAGCTGGGATTACAGGTGTGTGCCACCATGCCCAGCTAATTTTTGTATTTTTAGTAGAGACGAGGTTTCACCATGTTGGTCAGGCTGATCTCGAACTTCTGACGTAGTGATCCACCTGCCTTGGCTTCCCAAAGTGCTGGGATTACAGGTGTGAGCCACCGCACCCAGCCAAATTTCCTTTAGCTTTTATTCTCTGAAACAATTTACCAACATTGGTACTATCTGGTCTCCAGAGGTTTGGAAGCATTCTTCTCAGAAACCATCTGGGCCTAGTTCTTTTTGGTGGGGGTAGTTTTTTTGATAATGTTTTCAAGTTTTTGCTATGAAAATGGGTAGATTTAAGCTTCCTATCTTTATTGGGGTAAATTTGGTGAGTTATATTTTTCTAAGAAGTTTTCTATGTCATATAGATTTTAGAATGTATTTGTTTAGATATGTATGAAATATTTTATGATTTAAATTTTTCTTCATCAACAGTTATTCTTTTACTATATTTTGCTGTCTTTCTTTTGGTCTTGATTGAATTACCTAGTATTTTGTCTATTTTGTTGACTTTTAAAAAAGAATCAGGATGTTCATATTAATAATTTGATGTACTATTTTCTGTTCTTCATCTCCTTAATTTCTGTTTTTATTTCTACTAATTCCTTAATTGTGCTTTATTTTAGAAATGCTTTATAGGCTTTTTCTAGTTTTTTGAGTTGAGGACTTAATTCATTTTTTATTATTCTTTCATTTTTACTGATATGGGTGTTTAAGGTTATGTTAGTTTCTTAGGGCTTTTATAATAAATTACCACCTTAGTGGCTTAAAACTACAGAAATTTATTCTCGCAGAACAGAAATTATTCTGGTTCTGATGGGCAGAGGTTCAAAATCAAGACTTCCACAGGGCTGTACTCCCTACAGAGGCTCTAGAGGAGAATCAATTTCTTGCTTCTTTCAGCTTCTGATGGCTGTTGGCATTGGTTGGCTGGTGGCTACATCACTCTAGTCTCAGCCTCGGACTTTACATTGCTTTCTCCTCTCTGTGTCTGCCTGTCCCACTCTACCTCTCCCTCATAAGGATGCATGTGATGGTATTTATGGCTCATCTGAATAATTCAGGATAAGCCCTTCCTCTCAAGATCTTTAATTTGATCACATCTTTTGCTATATGAGGCAATATTTACTGGTTCCATGGATTAGGAAGTGAATGTATCTTTGGAAGGCCATTTTTTTTTCCAGCTGACCACAAAGCCTACAAATTCTCCTTGATCACTCAATTAAACATAACCATAAATTTTTGATAAACAGTGTTTTCATCATCATTTTTCAGATAGTCTATAATATATGTGCGTATTTCTCATTTCACCCAAGACATATCATAGAAGACTTTCTAATTTTCAGCAGAAGTAAGTGGCTTTTTATTTTATAATTTCAATTTTAAATTTCTGATTTTATTACATTGTGGTGAGATAGCATTGTTTGTGGCATTTCCTTCCTTCCTTCCTTCCTTCCTTCCTTCCTTCCTTCCTTCCTTCCTTCCTTCCTTCCTCCCTCCCTCCCTCTCTCTTTCTCTCTCTCTCTTTCTCTCTTTCTCTCTTTCTTTCTTCAGGGTCTCTTTGTCACCAAACTGAAGTGTACTGGCAAGAACATGGCTCACTGCAGACTCGACCGCCTGGGCTCAAGGAGCTGATCCTCCCGTCTCAGCCTCCTGAGTAGCTGAGACCACAGGTGTGTGCCACTATGCCTGGTTAATTTAAAAAAAAGGTTTTTTTCATAGAGATGGGGGCCTCACCATGTTGCCCAGGCTGGTCTCAAACTCCTGGGCTCAGGTGATCCTCCCGCTTGAGCTGGGATTACAGGCATGAAAACACTGCACCTGGCCTGTTGTGCTATTTCTATTCTGTGCAACTTAATGATGTTTTCTTGTGACCTAAAATATAATTAATTTTGAGAATATTTCATATGTACTTAAGAAAGTGTGTGTGTGTGTGTGTGTGTATGCATAGTCAAGCATAGTAATGAGAAGGGAGAAAGAGTAGAGCATGCTGTCTGATCTGTAATGAAATGTGAACTATTCTTTATTATCAGGGTATAATATTCAAGAAATATCCATATGAATGGCCTTATGGATTATGTTGTTTCCATATCATTATCTTTACAATATCTATTCATATTCCACATCCTTATCTTTCATCCACTGGACATCTCTGTGCTGAGAATGGGTGGTGAAGCATCCTATATAATGTCTATCTGTTTCTCATTCAGTCTCATGTAGTTTCTGCTTTGTATAGTTGGCCGTTGGGTTATTTGGTACATGGATATTTATAACTGTTACATCTTCTTTGTGAGTTGTGGCTTTTAGCATCATAAAGTGTCATCATTTGTTTTATTTAATGCTTTTTGGCCTGAATTCTACCTGATATCAAGATGACAATCCTTGCTTTCTTATGATTTTCATTTGTCTAGTGTATATATATATATATATATATATTTTTTTTTTTTTTTTTTTTTTGAGACAGAGTCTTGCTCTGTTGCCAGGCTGGAGTGCAGTGGCATGATTTCGGCTCACTGCAAACTCCGCCTCCTGGGTTCAAGCGATTCTCCTGCCTCAGCCTCCTGAGTAGCTAGGAGTACAAGCACGTGCCACCACGCCCGCCTGATTTTTGTATTTTTAGTAGAGACAGGGTTTCACCATGTTGGCCAGGATGGTCTCAATCTCTTGACCTGGTGATCCACCCACCTTCACCTCCCAAAGTGCTGGGATTACAGTTGTGAGCTACTGCGCCCGGCCTGCTTAGTATATTTTTGACTATGCCTTCATTTGTAGCCTTTCTACCATGGTTTAGGAGTGTCTCTTGTAAAAAGCACAGAGTTCAGTTTGTTGTTTTGTTGTTTTTGTTTTGTTTGAGATGGAGTCTCACTCTGTTGCCCAGGCTGAAGTGCAGTGGCACGATCTTGGCTAACTGCAACCTCCACCTCCCAGGTTCAAGTGATTCTCCTGTCTCAGGCTCCCAAGTAGCTGGAACTACAGGCATATGCCACCACACCCGGCTAATTTTTTTGTGTTTTTAGTAGAGATGGGGTTTCACCTTGTTGGCCAGGTGGATCTTGAACTCCTGATCTCAGGTGATTCAACTGCCTCGGCCTCCCAAAGTGCTGGGATTACAGACATGAGCCACCGCACCTGGCCCCCAAAGTTCAGTTTTGATTTATAAGCCAATTTGAAATTCTTTTTCTTTTAATGGGCAAGTTAAGCCCACTAATATTATTGATGACTGATATGTTTGTTCTCAACTTTCTTATATTATTTTGTGTTATAATTACTGGATATAATTATATTTACTGTGCCCCTCTTGTAGAGAGAGGCATTTAGGGAAATTAGTATTGTTATTCTTGTGGTTTTCTTTGTATTTATCCTTTTTTTTTTCCTGTTGTAACAATTTTACTATCAACTTTTCATCCTCTGAATTGCTTCCCACTTTTCCTCTAAATTCTAGTATACTGTACAAAATTTTAATCCAATTAATTCCTTTTTTTTAAATTTTTTAATTTTTTTTAGTTTCTTTTTTTTTAATTATACTGTAAGTTCTAGGGTACATGTGCATAGCGTGCAGGTTTGTTACATATGTATACTTGTGCCATGTTGGTGTGCTGCACCCATCAACTCGTCAGCACCCATCAATTCATCATTTATATCAGGTATAACTCCCAATGCAATCCCTCCCCCCCCCCCCCTCCCCATGATAGGCCCCAGTGTGTGATGTTCCCCTTCCCGAGTCCAAGTGAGCTCATTGTTCAGTTCCCACCTATGAGTGAGAACATGCGGTGTTTGGTTTTCTCTTCTTGTGATAGTTTGCTAAGAATGATGGTTTCCAGCTGCATCCATGTCCCTACAAAGGACGCAAACTCATCCTTTTTTATGGCTGCATAGTATTCCATGGTGTATATGTGCCACATTTTCTTAATCCAGTCTGTCACTGATGGACATTTGGGTTGATTCCAAGTCTTTGCTATTGTGAATAGTGCCGCAATAAACATACGTGTGCATGTGTCTTTGTAGTAGCATAATTTATAATCCTTTGGGTATATACCCAGTAGTGGGATGGCTGGGTCATATGGTACATCTAGTTCTAGATCCTTGAGGAATTGCCATACTGTTTTCCATAATGGTTGAGCTAGTTTACAATCCCACCAACAGTGTAAAAGTGTTCCTATTTCTCCACATCCTCTCCAACACCTGTTGTTTCCTGATTTTTTAATGATTGCCATTCTAACTGGTGTGAGATGGTATCTCATTGTGGTTTTGATTTGCATTTCTCTGATGGCCAGTGATGATGAGCATTTTTTCATGTGTCTGTTGGCTGTATGAATGTCTTCTTTTGAGAAATGTCTGTTCATATCCTTTCCCCACTTTTTGATGGGGTTGTTTGTTTTTTTCTTGTATATTTGTTTGAATTCTTTGTAGATTCTGGAAATTAGCCCTTTGTCAGATGAGTAGATTGCAAAAATTTTCTCCCATTCTGTAGGTTGCCTGTTCACTCTGATGGTAGTTTCTTTTGCTGTGCAGAAGCTCTTTAGTTTAATGAGATCCCATTTGTCAATTTTGGCTTTTGCTGCCGTTGCTTTTGGTGTTTTAGACATGAAGTCCTTGCCCATGCCTATGTCCTGAATGGTACTACCTAGATTTTCTTCTAGGATTTTTATGGTATTAGGTCTAACATTTAAGTCTCTAATCCATCTTGAATTAATCTTCATATAAGGAGTAAGGAAAGGATCCAGTTTCAGCTTTCTACTTATGGCTAGCCAATTTCCCCAGCACCATTTATTAAATAGGGAATCCTTTCCCCATTTCTTGTTTTTCTCAGGTTTGTCAAATATCAGATGGTTGTAGATGTGTGGCATTATTTCTGAAGGCTCCGTTCTGTTCCATTGGTCTATATCTCTGTTTTGGTACCAGTACCATGCTGTTTTGGTTACTGTAGCCTTGTAGTATAGTTTGAAGTCAGGTAGCGTGACGCCTCCAGCTTTGTCCTTTTGACTTAGGATTGTCTTGGCAATGCGGGCTCTTTTTTGGTTCCATATGAACTTTAAAGCAGTTTTTTCCAATTCGGTGAAGAAACTCATTGGTAGCTTGATGGGGATGGCATTGAATCTATAAATAACCTTGGGCAGTATAGCCATTTTCACGATATTATTCTTCCTATCCATGAGCATGGTATGTTCTTCCATTTGTTTGTGTCCTCTTTGATTTCACTGAGCAGTGGTTTGTAGTTCTCCTTGAAGAGGTCCTTTACATCCCTTGTAAGTTGGATTCCTAGGTATTTTATTCTCTTTGAAGCAATTGTGAATGGAAGTTCATTCCTGATTTGGTGCTCTGCTTGTCTGTTACTGGTGTATAAGAATGCTTGTGATTTTTGCACATTAATTTTGTATCCTGAGACTTTGCTGAAGTTGCTTATCAGCTTAAGAAGATTTTGGGCTGAGACGATGGGGTTTTCTAAATATACAATCATGTCATCTGCAAACAGGGACAATTTGACTTCTTCTTTTCCTAACTGAATACCCTTGATTTCTTTCTCTTGCCTGATTGCCCTAGCCAGAACTTCCAACACTATGTTGAATAGGAGTGGTGAGAGAGGGCATCCCTGTCTTGTGCCAGTTTTCAAAGGGAATTTTTCCAGTTTTTGCCCATTCAGTATGATATTAGCTGTGGGTTTGTCATAAATAGCTCTTATTATTTTGAGGTACGTTCCATCAATACCGAATTTATTGAGCGTTTTTAGCATGAAGGGCTGTTGAATTTTGTCAAAAGCCTTTTCTGCATCTATTGAGATAATCATGTGGTTCTTGTCTTTGGTTCTGTTGATATGCTGGATTACGTTGATTGATTTGCGAATGTTGAACCAGCCTTGCATCCCAGGGATGAAGCCCACTTGATCATGGTGGATAAGCTTTTTGATGTGCTGCTGAATCCGGTTTGCCAGTATTTTATTGAGGATTTTTGCATCGATGTTCATCAGGGAGATTGGTCTAAAATTCTCTTTTTTGTTGTGTCTCTGCCAGGTTTTGGTATCAGGATGATGTTGGCCTCATAAAATGAGTTAGGGAGGATTCCCTCTTTTTCTATTGATTGGAATAGTTTCAGAAGGAATGGTACCAGCTCCTCCTTGTACCTCTGGTAGAATTCAGCTGTGAATCCATCTGGTCCTGGGCTTTTTTTGGTGGGTAGGCTATTAATTGTTGCCTCAATTTCAGAGGCTGCTATTGGTCTATTCAGGGATTCAACTTCTTCCTGGTTTAGTCTTGGAAGAGTGTACGTGTCCAGGAAATTATCCATTTCTTCTAGATTTTCTAGTTGATTTGCATAGAGGTGTTTATAGTATTCTCTGATGGTAGTTTGTATTTCTGTGGGGTCGGTGGTGATATCCCCTTTATCATTTTTTATTGCGTCTATTTGATTCCTCTCTCTTTTCTTCTTTATTAGCCTTGCTAGCGGTCTGTCAATTTTGTTGATCTTTTCAAAAAACCAACTCCTGGATTCATTGATGTTTTGGAGGGTTTTTGTGTCTCTATCTCCTTCAGTTCTGCTCTGATCTTAGTTATTTCTTGCCTTCTGCTAGCTTTTGAATGTGTTTGCTCTTGCCTCTCTAGTTCTTTTAATTGTGATGTTAGAGGGTCAATTTTAGATCTTTCCTGCTTTCTCTTGTGGGCACTTAGTGCTATAAATTTCCCTCTACACACTGCTTTAAATGTGTCCCAGAGATTCTGGTATGTTGTATCTTTGTTCTCATTGGTTTCAAAGAACATCTTTATTTCTGCTTTCATTTCGTTATGTACCCAGTAGTCATTCAGGAGCAGGTTGTTCAGTTTCCATGTAGTTGAGCGGTTTTGATTGAGTTTCTTAGTCCTGAGTTCTAGTTTGATTGCACTGTGGTCAGAGAGACAGTTTGTTATAATTTCTGTTCTTTTACATTTGCTGAGGAGTGCTTTACTTCCAATTATGTGGTCAATTTTGGAATAAGTGAGATGTGGTTCTGAGAAGAATGTATATTCTGTTGACTTGGGATGGAGAGTTCTATAGATGTCTATTAGGTCCGCTTGGTGCAGAGATGAGTTCAATTCCTGGATATCCTTGTTAACTTTCTGTCTCGTTGATCTGTCTAATGTTGACAGTGGAGTGTTGAAGTCTCCCATTATTATTGTATGGGAGTCTAAGTCTCTTTGTAAGTCTCTAAGGACTTGCTTTATGAATCTGGGTGCTCCTGTATTGGGTGCATATATATTTAGGATAGTTAGCTCTTCCTGTTGAATTGATCCCTTTACCATTATGTAATGGCCTTCTTTGTCTCTTTTGATCTTTGATGGTTTAAAGTCTGTTTTATCAGAGACTAGGATTGCAACCCCTGCTTTTTTTTATTCTCCATTTGCTTGGTAGATCTTCCTCCATCCCTTTATTTTGAGCCTATGTATGTTTCTGCATGTGAGATGGGTCTCCTGAAGACAGCAGACTGATGGGTCTTGACTCTTTATCCAGTTTGCCAGTCTGTGTCTTTTAATTGGAGCATTTAGTCCATTTACATTTAAGGTTAATATTGTTATGTGTGAACTTGATCCTGCCATTATGATATTAACTGGTTATTTTGCTCATTAGTTGATGCAGTTTCTTCCTAGCCTCGATGGTCTTTACATTTTGGCATGTTTTTGCAATGGCTGGTACCGGTTGTTCCTTTCCATGTTTAGGGCTTCCTTCAGGGTCTCTTGTAAGGCAGGCCTGGTGGTGACAAAATCTCTAAGCATTTGCTTATCTGTAAAGAATTTTATTTCTCCTTCACTTATGAAACTTAGTTTGGCTGGATATGAAATTCTGGGTTTAAAATTCTTTTCTTTAAGAACGTTGAATATTGGCCCCCACTCTCTTCTGGCTTGTAGAGTTTCTGCCGAGAGATCTGCTGTCAGTCTGATGGGCTTCCCTTTGTGGGTAACCCGACCTTTCTCTCTGGCTGCCCTTAAGATTTTTTCCTTCATTTCAACTTTGGTGAATCTGGCAATTATGTGTCTTGGAGTTGCTCTTCTGGAGGAGTATCTTTGTGGCGTTCTCTGTATTTCCTGAATTTGAATGTTGGCCTGCCCTACTAGGTTGGAGAAGTTCTCCTGGATGATATCCTGTAGAGTGTTTTCCAATTTGGTTCCATTTTCCCCCTCACTTTCAGGCACCCCAATCAGATGTAGATTTGGTCTTTTTACATAATCCCATACTTCTTGCAGGCTTTGTTCATTTCTTTTTCTTCTTTTTTCTTTCGGTTTCTCTTCTCGCTTCATTTCATTCATTTGATCCTCCATCGCTGATACTCTTTCTTCCAGTTGATCGAGTCGGTTGCTGAAGCTTGTGCATTTGTCACGTATTTCTTGTGTCATGGTTTTCATCTCTGTCATTTCGTTTATGACCTTCTCTGCATTAATTAGTCTAGCTGTCAATTCTTCCACTTTTTTTTCAAGATTTTTAGTTTCTTTGCGCTGGGTACGTAATTCCTCCTTTAGCTCTGAGAGGTTTGATGGACTGAAGCCTTCTTCTCTCATCTCATCAAAATCATTCTCTGACCAGCTTTGATCCGTTGCTGGCGATGGGCTGTGCTCCTTTGCAGGAGGAGATGCGCTCTTATTTTTTGAATTTCCAGCTTTTCTGCCCTGCTTTTTCCCCATCTTTGTGGTTTTATCTGACTCTGGTCTTTGATGATGGTGACGTACTGATGGGGTTTTGGTATAGGTGTCCTTCCTGTTTGATAGTTTTCCTTCTGACAGTCAGGACCCTCAGCTATAGGTCTGTTGGAGATTGCTTGAGGTCCACTCCAGACCCTGTTTGCCTGGGTATCAGCAGCAGAGGTTGCAGAAGATTGCTGAACAGCGAGTGCACCTGTCTGATTCTTGCTTTGGAAGCTTCCTCTCAGGGGTGTACTCCACCCTGTGAGGTGTGGGGTGTCAGACTGCCCCTAGTGGGGGATGTCTCCCAGTTAGGCTACTCAGGGGTCAGGGACCCACTTGAGCAGGCAGACTGCCCCTTCTCAGATCTCAACCTCCGTGTTGGGAGATCCACTGCTCTCTTCAAAGCTGTCAGACAGAGTCGTTCGCGTCTGCACAGGCTTCTGCTCCTTTAGCTGAGCCCTGTCCCCAGAGGTGGAGTCTACAGAGACAGGCAGGTTTCCTTGAGCTGCTGTGAGCTCCACCCAGTTCGAGCTTCCCAGCGGCTTTATTTAACTACTTAAGCCTCAGTGATGGCGGGCGCCCCTCCCCCAGCCTCGCTGCTGCCTTGCGGTTAGATTGCCGCAGACTGCTGTGTTAGCAAGGAGGGAGGCTCCCTGGGCGTGGGACCCTCCCGGCCAGGTGTGGGATATAATCTCCGGTGTGCCGGTGTTACAGCGCAGTATTGGGGTGGGAGTTACCCGATTTTCCAGGTGTTGTGTGTCTCAGTTCCCGTGGCTAGGAAAAGGGACTCCCTTCCCCCTCGCGCTTCCCAGGTGAGGCGATGCCTCGCCCTGCTTCAGCTCTCCCTGGTCAGGCTGCAGCAGCTGACCCGCACGGATTGTCCGGCACTCCCGAGTGAGATGACCCCAGTACCTCAGTTGAAAATGCAGAAATCACCGGTCTTCTGTGTCGCTTGCGCTGGGAGATGGAGACTGAAGCTGTTCCTATTCGGCCATCTTGCTCCGCCCCCAAGAAATGGTTTTCAAAGGTGTAGACAGAATATAGATACAGCCCATGAAATGAAATGGTTCCAACAATTTGGTAGCTTCCGTGCTTTCTCTCTGGTAATTTGTCTTCAGTTGGTTTTCCTTTGTCCAGTGGGGCTCGCGTAAGCTGTAGTTCAAGGCTACATGTCTATGGTCACAGATTTCTGTGGTGAGCTATCTCTGGTGACCTGGATGATGACTTTGAGGTCAGTGAGAGGGGTCCTGGGGTCTTAGCAGTGGACCGAAGCCAGGTGCAGAGGGTATGTACATGTCTGTGGGAGGACAACACTGTGTGTACCATGCTATCTTCAAGTGAGTGGTTGGCTGTGCTTTAAAGCAAATATAAAAACAATATGAGCATTCCTAGAAATTGTGTAGTGTTACATTTATCTTTCTTCTCTTCTTTCTGTTGGTATAAATCAGAATTTTCTCAATTATATTCTGCGGAACACTAGTTCCCATGTGCTTTTTTTAAAAAAGGGAAAAGTCTGTGAACAAAAATGCCTGGGAAATGTAGTATACAATATATAAACAGTTTTTTTTTTTTAATTCAGTGTTCCCAAAGCTTTTTAATAGGTGATCTTTTAAACATTTTCTAAATGTAGGTTTAAATATTTTCTAATTTAGGTTTAAATATTAGAACTAGGACACTGTGGAATCGCTTTGTAAAATCTAGGTCCTAGAAGAACCACTTGTTCTCGCCTGTCTTGTACCTCTCTTTAGACTTGACCTTGGCCTCTCATTCCAGCCCTGTGTTTAAGAGCAGGGTCTCTGAAGACATCCTTATTGATGACAGTTTTGTCCAACGGGATATCCATAGAGTACCTCGTAGGCCATTAGGTGACTGCAGTTACAACCTTTCAGAAAAGCAAGAAATTGATGGATAATTTAAGGACAGTTTGATAAAGAAACTATTTGCAAAGGTGTAGATAGAATTCAGAGAAATCACAAGAGATATTACAGTACCCTGGGGCAGGCCAGCAGGGAGACATCACTGCTGATCTCAAAGGGAAAGGGGAAGGGGAAGAAACAATTACTGGCACCTGAAGAGCGAAAATTATGGGGAGAGGACTTCCTAATAGATGTTGCAGCCTTTGGCTGAGCTACTAGCCAGTGACACCTTGTCTGCTTTGATCCCCTGCTTGTGCTTTAGGTTGGCTAAATGCAGTGGGAAGCCAGAGGCTAAGAGAGTCAGTTGATTCAGTCCATACAGTCAGCCTCCTGAGGCACAGAAAAGGGTGGAGAGTAGATCTGGAGAGGCAAACAGATAATATTCAGCATATATATTATATGTGCTGAATATATATTATATATGATATATATTATACATGCTGAATATATATTATATATTATACATGCAGAACATATATAATTATATATAATATATAACTTATATATAATAGATATAATAATTATATAATTAATTATCATATTATATAATCTTTATATATAATAGATATAATATAATTATTATATATTAGATATATTATATACTGATTATCTTGGGAGAGTAAACCAGCTTTTAGCCCCCATAACTTTTAAACTGTCATTAAAAGAGATTATGTGAATTACCTGTAAATAAATAGTATTCCAGGTATGTTTCCTTTTTCTTTTCATATTTTAGACAACAGAGAATGAGAAAAGACTTAACTGCCACAACTACATTTTTTAAAAAACCTTAGGAATAACAGAAATGTATTTCTCACAGTTCTGGAGACTGGGAAGTCGAAGATTGAGGCACCAGCAGATGTGATGTCTGGCAAGGACCCATTTCCCGAGATGGTGCCTTGTTGCTGTGTCCTCACATGGTGGAAATGGGTGAGCAAGCTCTCTTGGCCTAGTTTTTAAAATTGACAAGTAAAATTTGTATATATTTATGATGTACAACATGATGTTTTGATATATTGTGGAATGGTCAAATCACACTATTTAACATACTCATTATTTAACGTACTTACCTTTTTTGGTGGTGAGAACACTTCACATCTACTCTCTTAGCAATTTTCAAGTATACAGTATATTGTTATTAACTATAGTCACCAAGGTGCACAGTAGATCTCTTGAGCTTATTCCTCCTAATTGAAATTTTGTGTCCTTTGACCAATATCTCCTCAAACCCTCCATCCCCTAACAACCACATTTTTGTGGAACCAAACGAGAGTACCATTGTCTCTCATTAATAGGAGATGGTAAGAGAAGTTTTTGAATTGCCATTCAGTATGACCTAATTTTAACCCAGAATGTTATTACTATTTGTAATTGTTACATGTTCAAAAAACTCAGCAAAACTAAAATAATAAGAGACCTTGTATTTGGATGATGGTAGCAGAGACTACTAGTTGTCTGCAAAATCCATTCTTTTATTCTTGCAGAGTAATGAGAGTATAGTCAGTTAGCTGATGAATAGAAGTGATGTGTGCCACTTCTGGAAGGGAGCTTCTTGGAGAATATGAATTCTTCCTCCACACTCTTTTCTATTGGCTAAATGCAGATGATAGGAAGACCATGGGGAAGCCACAGAATGAAAGGCACTGGGGTTCCTGAATCAATGCATGGAGAAAAGCTGCCACCTGACCTGAACCCCCATTCTGAACCATTATATAAACAAGGCAAAAATTTTTGTTTTATTCAAGCCACAATATATTTGTGTCTATTTGATTGAGTAGTTTATTTAGCCCATCCAAACTAATACAGATGCCATTTTAAACTTTTAATTATTTTCTATATATTTAAAGCCCCTATTTTAAAGGTAAAACAGTGGGGGCATAAAGAGATTAATTAATTCTTTCAACAAATACTTATTGACTATTAGGAAAATTTGTTGGAAACAATCTATAAAATCATTTTTGGGAGGACATTTCATATATTCTATAAATATTAATCAAGGCTTTTAGTGTATACTCTAGGAACTCACAGTCTAGTACTAGAGACAGATTAGAGACAGACACTAAAAAAATTAGAGTGTAAATTGCTACAGTGTTTAGTACTCATAAGAATAACACAGTACTATGAAGGCAAATAATAGGGGGATTTGACCTAACAAGGTAAGTAGGAGAAAGATTCCCAGAAGAAGTGACGACTAACTCAGATGTGAAAAACATATGTTTAGGATGGTAAGAAAGAGAAAGAAACTTTTCTAACAGAGATAGTAATATATACAAAGGCCTGATTTGGATGGAGAGGGTTCTGGTAAATATGGGGGCCAGGGGGAGGCTGTTGTGATTGGGGCTAGAGTAGAAGCACAGATTTAGGGCTGAACCTTGAGGAGCTCTACATCTAAATTCAGAGTCAAGGAGGCTTAGGCTGTAGATCAGACAGAAAAAGCATGCAGGGAGGTATCTTAGCTCAGGCTGCTATAACAAATACCATAGACTGAGTTATTTAGGCAATAAACATTTAATTATCACAGTTCTGGAGGATGGGAAGTCCAAGATCAAGGTGTCATCAGCAGATTTGATTTTTGGTGAAGCCCTTCTGCCTGGCTTGCGGATAGTTGCCTTCTTGCAGTATCCTCAGTAGTGAAGACAGGAAGCTATCGTGTACCTTTCTCTTCTCACAAGGACACTAATCCAGCACTGGGGCTCTACCTTCAGAATCTCATCTACACCTAATTATCTCCCAAAGGCTTCATCCCCTAACACCATCATATTGAGGGTTAGAGCTTCAACATACGAATTTTGAGAGGAGGATACAAAGATTCAGTTCATAACAAGAGATGTGAGAAAACCAGAAGGCTAGGAAAGAATGTATTTCATGGAGAGAATAATCGTCACTGTGGATGGGGGTGAGTTTGATTGTGAAGAAAGAGAGAGAGGTAGGGAGTTAGGGTTGTAGATGAAGGGACATAGGAACCAAATTATTTTGTTGTTTTCTTAAGTGGTAGAGGGTTAAAATTGAATGGGAATAATCCAGTTACCAAAAATTAATTAATTAATTAATTAATTTTTTCAGACAGTGTTTCCCTCTGTCACCCAGGCTGGAGTGCAACGGCGCCATCTCGGCTCACTGCAACCTCTGCCTCCCAGGTTCAAGCGATTCTCCTGCCTCAGCCTCCCGAGTAGCTGGGATTACAGGCGTGTGCCACCACACCCAGCTAACTTTGTATTGTTAGTAGAGATGGGGTTTCACCATATTGGTCAGGCTGGTCTTGAACTCCTGACCTCAGATGATCTGCCTGCCTCGGCCTCCCAAAGTGCTGGGATTACAAGAATGAGCCACCACTCCCGGCCGCAAGAATTTAAATTTTTAAGAGCAAGAGTGAATAATTTGGTAGCAAAATAACCAGTTTCTTGAGAAGAATTAAAGAAAGCACAGGTGGAGAGATTAATCCCGTACAGGACGACAAAGAGTTTCTTTATTTTAATATGTAAGAAGGAGGATAGATGGGGACAGATGTAGGTAAGTTTATATATTTACAATCAGAAGTTAAGATAGTTCCATTTTCTCTGAAAAGTCAGATTCAATGTCATCTGGAGATACTAAAAGAGAGTGGGGCATGAGGAGATTGGAGAATGTTTGAAACACTATTGATTCTTCCAATCTATGATCATCGTATATCTCTCAATTTATTTAGATATTCTTTACTATGTCTCTTGTAAACTGGAAATAATTTGATCTTGCTTAAATAAAAATACCAGTGTCACTACCTCTGCCTTTTAACTTAAATGTTTATTCCATTTATTTTGAATGCAGTTATTGATTTAGTTTGATTTAAATGTATCATTTTGCTATTTGTTTTCTCTTTGTTCCATCCGTTATTTGATTTTTTTTCTGTGTGTTTTTAAAAGTATTTTAAAAATTACATTTTATCTCTTCTATTTCTTATTAGTTATACTTCTTTAATTCTATTCAATGGATATACCATGCTTTACAATATGTATCTTAAATGTATCCCAGCTTCCCTGCAAATAATATTGTACCACTTTATATGTAATTCACCTTATAACCTACAATTTATAATTATAGAATGTACTTCTGTAAGTTATAACCTACAAATACCCTGTTATTATTTTGCTCTAAACAGTCACAGTCAATCATCTTTTACAGAAATTAAGAAATGAGAAAAAATCTCCTAAATTTTTCATATATTTACCATTTCTTCTGCTTTTTATTCTTTCTAGTTTCCATCTGATATTATTTTCTTTCAGCCTGAGGAACTTCCTTTAACATTACTTGGAATACTGAAGTGCTGCTGTGAATTCTCCTAGCCTATATTTGAAAATGTCTTTCCTTGACTTTCATTTTTGAAGGACATTTTTAGTAGATACAGAATTCTAGGCTGCTTTTTCTTTGCTTTTTTTTGTTTTTGTTTTTGTTTTTTTTTTTGAGACGAAGTCTCACTCTGTCACCCAGGCTGGAGTGTAGTGGTGTGATCTCGGTTCACTGCAACCTCCACCTCCCAGGTTCAAGCGATTCTCCTGCCTCAGCCTCCTGAGTAGCTGGGACTAAAGGAACGTGCCACCATACCTGGCTAATTTTTGTATTTTTAGTAGAGATGAGGTTTCACCATGTTGGCCAGGCTGCTCGCAAACTCCTGACCTCAAGTGATCCACCCACCTTGGCCTCCCAGAGTGCTGGGATTACAGGCATAAGCCACTGTGCCTGGCCTCTAGGCCATTTTTTCTTTCAGCACCCTAAGATGTTGCTCCACTCTCTTTGGCTTGTATCATTTCTGACAAGTCAGTTGAAATACTTTTCATTATTCTCTGGTATGTAATATGTCTTTATTCCCTGGCTAAGATTTTTTTCTTTCAGAAATTTGATTTTGGTGTGCTTTGGGGTGTGTGTGTGTGTACTACTTGGGATTGTTGAATTTAATTTTTTTGTGTGAGATTTGGAAAGATTTTGACCATTAAAAAAAAATATTTTTCTGCCCCAATTGCTGTCTCGTACCCCTCTGGTCCTCCAGTTACGAGTACACAGGGCTACTGAGACACTGGTCATTTTTGTCAGCCTTTGTCCCTTTGTGTTTCAGCTTGGATAGTTTCTATTGCCCATTTTCAAGTTCACTAGTCCTTTTTTCACTGTAAAATGTGTTATTAAGCCATCTTGTGAGTTTAAAAAAAAAATTCAGATGTTGAATTTCTAATTGTAGATTTTCCATTTGGTTCTTTTCTTATATTTTTATTTTTGTATTAATATTTCTAGTTGTTTCCTCGTTATGTTTAAGTTTCTCTTCATATTCCAGAGTATATTTGTGACAGCTATTTAAAATTATTTGCTGAAAATTGCTATCGTTTCTGAATCTATTTCGTTGGTGATTTTTTATCTGATTAAGGTCACAATTTCCTGTTTCTTAGATTGTCTAGTAAAAAAGTTTATTGTATACTGAACATTATGAATGGTACATCATTGAGTGTGTGGAATTTGTGGTTTTCTTTAATAGAATGTTGAAGTTTGTTCCAACAAGCAGTTAATTTACTTGTGGATCAGCTTGATTTTTGCAAATCTTGCTTTTAGTTTTATTATTGGCTCTAGAATTGCCTTTACTTTAGAGCTAGATTAGTTCCACACTGAAGGCCTGGTCTTGCTGGAAAGCCTGGTCTTTCTGTTGAAAGCCTGAGATGTTCAATGAGGTCTCTCTGCTGTGGCTAATCAGAGCTAGAATGTCTCCTATCTCTGTGTGAGCTCTAATATTTGTTCAACTTCCAGATTCCAGTAATTATTCTTTTCCCAGCACATAGTTAGTCTTTCCTTGGTATTTCTTTGCTGCCTAGTTTTGTAAAGCCTCATCCTATGCATGTGCAGCGTATTTTTGGGCTCAAAATGTGAGGAATCCTATCCAGCTATCTGGAATTTCTTTTCTATTTAGTTCCCTTTTCTCTGTGACCCTGCCCCGAAGGCTTCAGGAGCCTCAGTTGCTTTGAATTCTAACATCTCTTTCCTCCATTTGGCAAAACTGCTGTGTTTGGGCATCCCCTCCCTGTACTGTGCTCTGGAATGCACCTCCAAGCAGAAAGACAGAGCAATTGTGGGTTCACCTCATTTGCTTCAATTCTTGCTGGGATCATAGTCCTTTTAAGGATCACAGTCTTCTGGTACAGGTATCAGCCTTCTAGGGATCATACTCCAGTCTGTCGTGCAATGTCTGAAATAGTTAATTGATATATTATGATCAGGTTTTTCAGGTTTGTTTTTCTGTTTTGTTTTGTTTTGTTTTGAGACAGAGCCTCACTCTATTGCTCAGGCTGGAGTGCAGGGGCACAATCTTGGCTCACTGCAACCTCCACCTCCTGGGTTCAAGCGATTCCTCTGTCTCAGCTTCCCAAGTAGGTGGGATTACAGGTGTGCACCACCACACCTGGCTAATTTTTGTATTTTTAACAGAGACAGAATTTCACCATGTTAGCCATGCTGGTCTCGAACTCCTGACGTCTGGTGATCCACCCACCTCGGCCTCCCAAAGTGCTGGGATTACAGACATGAGCCACTGCACCCAGCCATTTTGTTGAGTTTTGTATTTGTTTCTGTCTGAAAGACTAGCCCACGACCAGTTCCTCAATCATGGTTAGAAGGCAGAGTCTTACAGATATATAGCTTTTATTTGTTTTTTCTATCACTATTATTTCTTGATTTCATCTCTTTATTTAATTTTTATTATTATTATTTTTTGACACGGGATCTTGCACTGTTACTCCGACTGGAATACAGCAGTGTGAGAGGAGAGAGAGAGAAATCAACTAGGCAGACAGTTAGGGCAACGGTCGTCGGTGGAATTCCCTTCTTATAAAAAGCAGCCCAAGAGGTCATTTCTCCTTCAGCAAAGATCATCCTGAGCGATCAGGCTGCAAACACAGATAATGAAGGCAAGCTCTAACACAGAAGGGGGTCTCCTGTGTAACATACAGACATATAGTGGGCCTCAGTAAGCATAGACCCCTCTCTTCTTCGAAATACTCAGACTAGGAGGCTTGTGCAGGGGGAGTGCCTGCAGCAGCACCAATAAGAAAACCTACCCTGAACCAGACACGTTCACCTTGGAGTATTCTGGCGACCCCCACTCCCCCCTGCCCCCGCCTTTTTTATACGCCCCCACTCTTTTCACACATGCGCAGCAGGAAGAGATAAACAACATGGAGTAACTCAGGCTAAGAAGCCCCATGGGCACCAGAAACGGTGGGGGTGGGAACTCAAAAATGTGTGCCTTATGCAAATAAAGCGCTCCTCCCCTCCAGCTTCTCTATAAAAACCCTTGCACTTCACTGTAAAATGGCAACCCATCTTTCTGGGACCCCTCTCTGCTCCAGAGAGCTTTCCTTCTTTCGCTTATTAAACTTCTGTTCTAACCTCACTTTTGGAGTGTCTGCATCCTTCATTTTCTTGGCCGTGAGACCAACAACTTCAGGTGACACCTCAGACAATAAGGCCGGTTTCAGCAGGATCACAGCTCACTGCAGCCTTGACCTTCTGGGCTCAAGTGATCCTCCCACCTCAGCCTCCCAAGTTGCTGGGACTATAAGTGCAAGCCTATAGTCTTATAGAGATGGGGGGCTCCCTACGTTGCCCAAGCTGGTCTCAAACTCCTGGGCTCAAGTCATTCTCCCACCTTGGCCTCCCAAAGTTTTGATATAACAGGTGTAAGCCACTGTGCCTGGCTAATTCAATCTTTTATAACTTGCTTTGGAAGTCTCAAGTTATATTGAAGAATATGCCCAACATATGAGGATGCCAGTGTTTTAAGAAGACTAGTTAATGTTTTTATAATTGGTATACAGAATCAATGATGATATTCTACTTATATATTTTAGAAGTAAAATAAAAATTACTAAAATTAAATGTTTAATTCATTTCAAATAAAAAGTATATAAACAACAAATATAAAATGTAAATTTATAAAATGCAAACATTATAAATTTAATATAAATTATTAGCACATAAGGTAATAAAAAGAAGATATTATCCTTAAATAAGTTAAACATGAATATGAGGATATTTTATGATACATTTAAAATATAGGGCCAGGCGTGGTGGCTTATACCTGCAATCCTAGCATTTTAGGAGGCAAAGGTGAGAGGATTGCTTAAGCCCAGAGTTGTGGACTAGCCTGGGCAACATCGGGAGACCCTTTCTCTAACAAAAAGAAAAAAACTAGCCAGGCATGATGGTGCGTGCCTGTGGTCCCAGTTACTTGGGAGGCTGGGGCAGGAGGATCACTTGAACCCAGGAGATCGAGGCTGCAGTGAGCTATGATTGTGTCACTGCACTCCAGCCTGGGTGTCAGAGTGAGATCTTGTCTTTCCTCTCTCTCTCTCTCTATATATATATGTACACATTAAAAAATTATGTATGAAAAACATACACCTAAACATTAGACATACACATAAATTTAAAAATGAAATAAGATTTGATTTTTAAAAATCTATCTTAACGTGAATTTTAAAAAGGAAATGTTTACATATGTTATTGTGGAGTTGTCACCTTATTTTCTGTGCAGATTTTTCCAGCTGCTGGGAGTTTTTATTTACACTGCTATTTGAGAGAATGGTGAGAAATATTATAAGCAAGCTTCAGATATATTTCTTTGACTTCTTCATCTTTGAATAATTTTCTCTCCTATTTCATAACCGAGGAAAAGTTTTTGAACAGTAACTTTTTTCCTTTGCAGGTACTATAATATTATTAATAGTGAGCTCTCATTTTTCTCTCAAAAAGTAGTTTTTTATTGTCCTCACTTTCTTTACTTTTATCATGTGTGAATGTATATTCCTAGACTGAATTCACATATTAATGTCAGCATTGTCATATTCTTTTTCTACTGCTTTGGAAAGTCTGGGTCCTAGAATAAGAATTATTCTTGCAAGAGAAACTTTACGTAGTACAATAGTATCGTTATTTATAGTTACTTGTACCTGTTGAGAGTTGGAGAGTACATCAGCTGACCTTTTCATCTACAATGAATCATTGATCTTGATCTCAAAATGGAGATTATTTAGATTTTTAAAAATATTAAAATAATGGTAATACAATAACAAAAAATACCAGACTATTGGTAGACCAAGTAACAGGATATACTGGAATCCTGTTGTATTCTCTAGTTTTATAATTTACAAAAAATAAAATGGTACATGTTTGAGTGTGGTGGAGGGAATGCATGCTACTCTAGAAGTCAGGAAAAACTAGGATCTCATCCCAGCTTTACAACTAATTGTAGGTATTAACATTTTTGGATAATTCTTGTTTGTAAAATGTGGTGCTGTTAAGTGAAATAAAGCTCCTTACAGAAATGCTCTGATTGCCTCTAGAATAATCAGTTTTAATAAAAATGTTTACCTCAAATATTAAATGAGCAGATTTTACAGCTTTAGTCTAGAAATTTTATGTCTGGAATTATATACAGTAAGCCAACACAGATGGGGGAGAATATGTTGTTCTGAGTAATGAAATATTCTGGCTAATAGCTTATTATTAAACATGCCACACACAATTTAAAAGCCTACTTTCTTCAAAATTAATAATATATTCAAAATTCTGTATTGAACACAGTTTTTCTTAGGTAATTCAGAAGGTGTTTCAGGATCTTTCCTTATGTGAGCATTATGAATGTGAATTATCATCGTACTTCGGGTTTATTATTATTTTTTTCTCTGAGACAGAGTCGTGTTCTGTTTTCTAGGCTGGAGTGCAGTGGTGGTCATAGCTCACTGCAGCCTTGACCTTCTAGGTTCAGGTGATTCTCTTGCCTCGGCCTCCCAAATTGCTGATATTATAGGTGTATGCCACTACACTCGGTTAATTTTTTTTTCCTTTTTTTTTGTAGGCAAGGAAGTCTCACTATATTGCCCAGGCTGGTCTTGAGCTCCTGGCTTCAAGGGATCCTCCCACCTCAGCCTCCCAAAGCGCCAGGATTACAGGCATATGCCACAACACCCAGCTCTGTACTTCGGGTTTATAAAGATACCAGTTCATAGAAATTTCTAGTTGCCAGAATCTTACAGAATGTAAGCTACAATTTACATTCCCATTTTCAATAATTTAAAGATGTCACCAATCTTGAAGAAAAATTGCTGATGAAAGACTCTTGTAGAGTCTTCATCTAAATGATCAATTGCCACTTTCTTCTTAAATTTATTAATCTGGTAAGAAGAGAGTGTCTCTGCTATTTATATCTCTGTTTTTCTCTGTACCATCACATGCTTAATGACCATGTGTGATTCTCCAAATGTCAAATTCAGGAGACACTTTTAAAACATAAAAAGCAAAATAATATTTATTTTAAAAATTCTTCTGTAAAGAGAAGAAACATTGTTTTTCAAAGGAACATTTTATTCATTACAACTGCTTAGAACTACTCTCCTATGGAATTTTAGTATTGATGGTTTAAAAAATGTAAGCAAACCACAAATCATAGGATATATCATAGGAGGAGTTTATGCACAGCATTCAGATATTTTAATTCGTCTTATAGTTTTCTGGACTAGAGTACATTTCATCACAGTATTTCTTACATATCAGAGAAAACTCACTGGGTTTCATTTCAGAATCTGGTATCAGTCAATGGCATGGACAGAAGCATTTTACTTTGGCATTTGAATGATTCGGCAGAATGCCATCCATGTCCTAATACTGTGGTTCATCTATTGATTTCTATGGTCTTATATCAATACAGCAACCAGAATGACAATAAAACTTTAGGTCGGATTGTGCTTCTCCTTTACCCAGAATACTCCAATTTCTTTCCCTCTTACTCAGGGTAATAGCCAAAGTCTATACAATAACCTGTCCTCTTATTCTACCCTGTCCAGCCACTCCTTTCTGGACATCTACTTCATTAGTAGCTGTGTCCTGGAATCTGCAGGCCTGTTCTGTCTCTTTCTTCTGGTTCCTTTGGCATACTGTCACCCCATATTACCACATTTCCTACTCTTCCACTGACTTCAGGTCTTTATGTTACCTTTCAGTACTTACCTGACAGCACTATATAAAATTAGACCTTAAGTACTTTAGACCTTTCAGTACTTACCTGACAGCACTATATAAAATTAGACCATAAAATTTAAGTTTATGTAAATTTTGGCAGGGCACGATGGCTCATGTATGTAATCCCAGCACTTTGGGTGGCCAATTACCAGAGGCCAGGAGTTTGAGACTAGCCTGGGCAACGTGGTGAAACCCTGTCTCTACAAAAAATACAAAAACATTAGCTGGGCGTGGTGGCATGCACCTATAGTCCCAGCTACTCGGGAGGCTGAGGCACGAGAATCACTTGAGCCTGGGAGGTGGAGGTTGCAGTGAGCTGAGATCACAACATTGCACTCCAGCCTGGGTGACAGAGCAGAGACTGTCTCAAAAAAAAAAAAAAAAAAAAAAAAAAAAAGAAGTTTATGTAAATTTTTATTGAGATACTTGTAGATTCACATGCAGTGGTAAGAATGAATACAGAAAGATCCCATGTACCCTTTACACAATTTTTCCCAATGGAAGCATTTTATAAAACAATAGAAAAATATCACAACCAGGATATTAACGTTGATAGAATCCACCCATCCTGTTTGGATTTTCCATTTTAATTTAAAAATTATATATTTTTTTAATAGCACTTCTTACCATCCTATATATTTTACTTATTTTGTTTATTTTATTTTTCCCTTTACCAGAATGTAAGCTCCAGGAGGGCGGTGATTTTTGTGTGGTTTGTTCACATCACTGGAACAGAGTCTGGCATAGTGGGGTCCTTACACATTTTTGGTGAGTTAGTGAATTAATAGTATAATCTCTTATACTGGACTCTAGATACAGTGCAGCAAACACTTGGGCCTGTCTTTGATTCAGTGCAGTGATGCCGTACATTTAAAGAGGAATAAGTGAGATTTATTACACTGAGAAATGCTGTTTTGGTTTACAATGAATTCTGTTGGCAGCAGTATTTGTCACAGAAGTGCTATAACAGTTAAGATCTGTAGTCCAGAAAGAGCCAAACAAGCCTTTACTTTTCTGCCCTAGAAGCTCCCTTTCATGTCTTAGGCAATTACAGAGTGGATAACCTGCTGAAAAAATTGGAAATCAATTTCGGTTTTTACTAACTAGCATTACAGTCTAGAGACATTAACCAACAAATCAGCTCCAAATGGTTAAGCTGATTCGCCATTAGAAGCATGAACTAATGACACTGCAGAATCAGGGCCACTCTTATTTTACATTTCCAGGTCTTCCAGATGTTCACTGGTGTCCATTAGAACCTGACAGTCAATTCTTAAATAATGTTGGTGAAACGAATACTGATGGATTTGCACTCTTCCCGAAGCCTTGTTTGGCTACGAACAGTGCAGGGAACAATTCTTGACTTACTTCTCAGAATGTTAGGACATCAAATACAAGAAATGATGTCCTAGATCAAACTTTGTCTATATAATAGAATTTGTTGGTAAGGGATAAATAATAAGAAACTTGAGGTAGACGAGTACCATATACAACAACCTCTTTAGAGGATAGTTTGCCTATATATGTCAACTAATGCTTGTGTCCTTTAGATCAGCAATTACATTTCTAGGAATTTAATAGATATTTTTGTACATTTGCTATAACAGAGATATTGGCCTTAAGTTTCTTTTCTTAACAATTCTGGGTCATGGGGGTGGATCCCTCATGGCTTGGTGCTATCTTCAGGATAGTGAGTTCTCACGAGATCTGGTTGTTTAAAAGTGTGTGGCACCTCCCTGCCCTCTTGCTCCTGCTTTTCCCATGTGATGTACCTACTCCCCCTTCACCTTCCACCATGATTGGAAGCTTCCTGAGGTCTCTCTAGAAGCAGATACTGCTACACTTCCTGTACAGCCTGCAGTACCATGAGCCAGTTATACCTCTTTTCTTATAAATTACCCAGTGTCAGGTATTTCTTTATAGCTGTGCAAGAACAGCCTAATACAGTTTGCTAATGACATGAAATATTTCATTCAATTTTTTTATTTCATTGGCTCTGAGGAATTCTGTAATCTGCTGGAAACTTTGTCTAGGAAACTCTAATATATCCCATACCCACAAAGGCTAGTATCACAATTAATCAAAATGTCATTTTCTTATAACATTTGAATTATTGAGGATATTTATTTTGCTTTACCTGTGATAGCAAAACTGAAAATGAGTTTCTAAAACTTCCAAAATGTATAATACGTGGAAAAAGAGAATATAAAATTCTGTATGTGCTACATTTGTTTATATACTATATAAAATATGTATATATGTGGCAAAAGATATTTATTGTAACACGTTTATAATAACATAAGAATAGAAACATATAAACATCAATATGAGATTGGTGAAAAAATTGGGATGTTTTTCATACAATGGAAAATTATGCATCTGTGAATAAAAATGAGGTGTTATTTGTGCTTTTATGAAACAGTTTCTAAGGCATATTGCTAAGTAAAAGGGCAACTTGTAGGACAGTGTGTATGGTATGATTCAATTTGGGTTAAAAATGTGATATATACACAGGTATATGTATGCAAGTATAAATATGCTTGAAAATGCATAGAGCACTTCCAAAGGATACACAAAACACAAAATAATATTTGCCTCTGGGAGAGGAGGAGGGTGGCTTTATTTTTACACTCTTTTGAATATCCATATATCTTTTTTTAATTTAGAAGAAAGGAAAGATACAGTTTCATATCAGTTCAGGATAGTCATAGAGGAAGAAGGCTAGAATCACACCACATGAATCTCACATGTAGGAATACAAATTTGAAAAAGTTCATATAGGAGATGGGTATGATTCTGTGACATGAGACTTTTCAAAGAAAACGTAGTTCATGCAGGATAGGACACAAGCAGGACACAATGTAATTCTGGCTTTTACACGAGTTGGGGGTAATATAGTCATCCCAAAATGGGCCTACTCTGTTGATAACAGAACATCGGGTTACCTTGTAGGTATAACAGAGCCCAAAACTGCAAGTCATGTAGCCTGGGCATGCACAGTAGGAAAAACTTTGACCTCTAACAACACCCAAAGCAACCATGCCTCCCTTTGGAACTAAGAAGATCAGGGCATGACCAGAACCTGAATGTCAGAATTCCTTCAGAAGCAAGAGAGCCCTTGGCCTAGAAGATCTGGTGCTAAAATCTGCCTCAACATACCTTATGTAAATAGTCAAATTTGAGGTCCTCCAATCAGACTCTGCCAAACAACATTCCTAAATCCTTTCCCTTACCCTCTGATCCCTTAAAACTTACCCCAGATCCCAAACTGGGGAGATAGATTTGACTCCCACGCCTGTCTCCTTGCTGGCCAGTTTTGCAATAATGCCTTTCTTTTCTCAAAAGCTGGTGCCATAGCACTGGCTTCTGTGCACTTAAGGAAGTGAGCCTATTTGCTTGATAACATAAGGACACTTTTAAGAGTCTGAGGACAATAAATAGCTACCGCTGACTGAGCACGTGCCACAGGCCAAGCTTTTCATGGGTCATCACATTGGATCTTTATGACAACCCCATGAAGTAGACACAATTATTGTTATCCCCTTTTACTGACAAGACAGGGAAGTACAGAGAAGCTAAGTAACTTGTCCAAGATAACGCAACCAGAAGAAAGAAGGCTAGCTGCGCTCTTAATTATTGTCTTATTCTTCCTGTGTTAGCCAAATATACACCAACAGATGGAAGTGTGGTTCTAATACAGCAAAGAAAAATTGTAATTAGGTTAAAGGAAAGATTCTATATTAAAATTTTTTGCACCACAAAGTATAAAATAAAATATTTTTGTTGTTGTCATTGAGCTCAGTGAGAATAACATGTAAGAGTGCTCATGGTCCTGGGCTGCATTCAGCCCAAGCCCTTACATGAAGTGAAGGGAAGATGGTGGACTTACTGAATCCAGCAACTGGTCAGATCACACTTGGAGCACTCTTTATAAAACATCTATCTTTTAAAAATTAAAAGATGAACCATCAGTAGTATTAAAGAAAAATTTGAAAAGAAAAATATTTATGATAGTTTGCTACAACTACTCATTTAAGTTTTTTTCATGTTATTTCCAAGTAACATTTTCACATGTGTTTGCATTTTGCTGCAATAATAATATATAATTTTTTGCATTTTATTCTCTGCATGCCATACATAATCATCTTCATGATCATTTTTAGAGGATGAATAATTTTCTGTCATGTGGATGCACCATAATTTATTACATCAAATTGGTGGGTAGTGAGCCTGTTTGCATTTTTCTTTCCATTATAGAAAATTGTCGTTTTGATCAATTGGGATTCTAACTTTTCCATGTTGGATATATTATGATTGTCCAAAAATAGCTTCAGGCTGGTTTTAGAAATTTTTTCAGAGTCAGTGGAATGAAAAAGGAATGATAGGACATCTCTACATTTCTTCTTCATTAGCTAATTTTTTTTTTTTCTCAGTAATTTATACTAGGGTTAATGCAAAGGAACTTGAGGTCAATGATAAACATCGTAAAGGTTGTCATAATATGTAAAGAAGGCCAAACCACAGCGTTGCCTTTGGTGAAAGAGACAAATACAAGTTTCTTTAGAGTAACTGCAGCAGTAATGCAGGAAATTAATGATCCAGTGATGAACTATTGTGATATTTTAGACTGTTCTGTATAAATCAGTAAGTAGCAGCTGGGCGCAGTGGCTCCCACTGTAATCCCAGCACTTTGGGAGGCCGGGGTGGGTGGATCACGAGGTCAGGAGATGCAGACCATCCTGGCTAACACAGTGAAACCCCGTCTCTACTAAAAATACAAAAAATTAGCCGGGCGTGGTGGTGGACGCCTGTAGTCCCAGCTACTGGGGAGGCTGAGGCAGCAGAATGGTATGAACCGGGAGGCGGAGCTTGCAGTGAGCCGAGGTCACGCCACTCCACTCCAGCCTGGGCAATAGAACGAGACTTAAGTCTAAAAAAAAAAAAGAAAAAAAATCACTAAGTAGAAAAAACTGAAAATTACTGCATTCTGAGCAAATTCAACTAGCCCACAGTGTTTCCAAAAGCCATACTCTCTCCTCCATCTGGTGAACTTCAATTTCTTTTTTCAGAGTCAGTTTCGTGGTCACCATCTTTGCAAAGCTTTCCTTCCCCTATCCCAGAACAGAACCCTGTAATATACTCTCTTCTTGCCCTTCTCCTAACATTTACAACTTTGAGCACTACTACTCTGTTCTTCAGAATAAATGATGAGTTCCTTGGGGCTGAGACTTTGTCTCGCTCATCATTCTAGCTCCACCATCTACCATAGTAGCAGGCATCTAGTAATGTTTTCTTTACAAAGCTTAATGACTGCTTGTTGAATGCATTACAGAGTGAACAATGAGGATCTATTTTCTCTGTTGTGTTTTGTCCAGCAAGAAATGTGCTGGCTCTGAGTTTACAGTGTGCACACACAGACACACACACACACGTGCTGCAATGGAGAGTTGGAGATTCTTTAATCAATACATCCCCCTCTATGGAAGAGGAAGGCAGGAGGGTAGCTGGGAACAGGCCTAAGTGAGCTATCCTGCGGTGTCTGATACACATCCTTTCATAAAGGTTCACACCAGCACCCCCAAAAATTCAGTCATTCCTGGGTAACAGAGCACTCCTTTTAGAGTGTATTATTTTACACATTTGAGATTCTCCTCATTTTTTAAAGTGGCCGTTCACTTCCTGCAATCTCTATACCTTTGTTAAAGCTGAAGAACATGTTTATTCATTATACCCTTCACAGATCCAAACTGTTTGAAATAGTTTATCTTCAGAAAGTAAGAAGAGATGTAAGAGGAAAGGATCACCAGGCTCTGTGTATTATTAACAGGAAGGAAATCCCAGATATCCAGGGACATTCCTAGTCTTATTGCCAGCTTTTTTTTTTTTTTTAAAGAAACTCCTTTATTCATTTTTCATTTAAATTTCTAAATCTTTCATCATGTCCAGACATCTTATACTAAGAAATATCCTTGTCCCAACTTTGCCTCTCCAGCTTTATTTCAGAACCAAATTCTTTTTTCTTAGGTCAACAGCTTTAGTCAACATCTCTTCTTTCCCAAATGTGCATTTAAATTTCAATTCTGCTACCGTTCTGACAAACTCCCAGTCCTTGTCACTGTAGTGTTTCAACTTCTCTGATCTTAAACAAAAACTGCTGATTGACCACTATAATTGTAAAACCTTGGAAGGCCAAGCCACTAGCTGATATCAGAGATGTCAAACCCTCTAATTAGACACTTCAGGTCTAGTTAGATGTTTCCCAGGGTATCTGTTCTTAGGAGAATACCTTACTGATATAAAGCCAAGATTTAGGATAATTAAAGGTAGCCAATAATTTGGGTGAGACAACATCTCTAATGGCCAACTCATGCCACATATATATACAAGTTACCAGTGATATGATACACAGAAATATGCTGGAGTCATCAATGAAAATCCAGTAGTACCCTGAATCTGTGAAATTCTCTCCTAAATGTGACTAGATTTTAGTAAGCACTCTGGGTTTCAGGCAGCAGTGAATACTTTCTAAAAGGCAACTACAGGTGGGCCTAATGTCAATTCCTGTTAAAATTATGTAATGATTAATTAAAAGGATGATTTTTTTTGGAGCACATAGGGAAGCTGCATGATTGTAACAACATTTCATGTCAAATCAGTCTAATTATCTCTTTTACAGGGCTGCTAAACTGTAGTTAAGAGGAGTGCCCTATATATATAAGGATTTTATTAAGACTTTTAACTCTTTCCTATGATATCCTTTGAAATAAGTTGGAGAGAAATAGACTAGATAACAGTAAGTTCAAAGACTCAAAATTATCAAAGAATTTTATGATAACATGCATTTTAGCAGATCAACGTTAGTTTGAGGGAAGTTCTTTAATGCCAGGTTACAAGATTGAACACCTGTTCTAGTCAACATTTTTCTAAAATGGAACTCAGATATTGGCTGCCTCGTTATTCTTCCGTTCTATTATGCTTGCATGCCAATGCATTACCTCTTGGAATTTCACTAAAGAATCCATTCATGCAAATGAGATTACCTCAAACTAAAAATCTTCTGGATAGCAAAAGAAACAATCAACAGAATGAGAAACAACCTACAGAATGGGATAACATATTTGCAAACGGTGTTTGTGATGAGCGGTTAATATGTTTAAAAAAAAGAATTCAGACAACTGAATAGTAAGGGAACAAATAACCTAATTAAAAATGAGCAAAGGACCTGAATAAACATTTCTCAAAAGAAAACAGAAATAGCCAACAGGTATATGGAAAAATGTTTAACATCACTAATCATCAGGGGAATGCAAATTAAAACTACAATGAGCTACCACCTCACACCTGTTAAAATAGCTATTATCCAAAAGACAAATATAACAAATGCTGGCATGGATGTGGAGAAAAGGGAAACTTTATATACTATTGGTGGTAATGTAAATTAATAGTTAACTATTCCATAGTTATTATGGAAAATAGTATGAAGTTCCTCAAAAAATTAGAAATAGAACTGCCTTATGATCCGGCAATCCCACTTCTGGGTATACATTCAAAGGAAATGAAATCAGTATGTCAAAGAAACATCTGCATTCCAAGGTTCATTGTAGCATTATTCACAACAGCCTAAGGGAATGGAAGCAGCCAACGTATCCATCAACAGATGAATGGATAATGAAAATGTGGTAAATATACACAATGCAATACTATTCTGCCTTAAAAATGAAGGCGATACTGCCACGCGTGACAACATGGTTGAACCTCGAGGACATTAAATTAGGTGAGATAAGCCAGGCACAGAGAGACAAATACTTCATGATCTCACTTATTTGTGGAGTATACAAAAAGTTGAATTCATATAAACAGTGAATAAGATGGTGGCTACCAGAAACTGGAGGTTTGGGGGTTAGGGAGATCCTGGTCAAAGGGCACAACATTTCAGTGAGACAAGAGGAATGAGTTCAAGAGATTGGCCATGGTGGCTAGTGTTAATAACAATATATTATATGTTTGAAAAATCACTAAAACGGTAGATCTCACCACAAAAAAATGACATGTGAGCAATGTAGATTTTCTTGAAACTTTGATAAGTCAAAGGGGAGATTTTATGTTATATCCTCCCAAGCTGACAAGTTAACCCTTCCATCAGATGCCTGTGTTTTATTGTCCTTTGGCTGCTGTGCCACCACTAAGGGTTCTTTTCAATTTCTCTGATACTTTCCCCATCATTCTTGGCTCTTGTTTCTTGTCTTTCCTCAGTTTCCCTCAGGAATTTCAAATTCCGTTTTTCTTTATAAAGTAGAGCAATTCAACTTGAACCTAGTTTCTACTTTCAGTTCCTACCTGCAAGTTTATACACCCAACACCATCAGGGCACTAGTCAAAATAAGAAACTCTCTAGCCTAACAGGACCAGTCCTCTTTGGAAAGCAGGCAAGAGTATAAATAGAAAGATTTAACATCTGTGACTTAGATGATAAAAATGAGAACATATGTAGAACAGACTGGTGAGGATGGTGAGGGACTCAAAACCATGATATTCTTGTTATCAGTTGTTTTGTAACAAACATCCTAAAAATGTAGTGGCTTAAAACAACAATTTATTATTTTCTCCATGGTTCTGAGAGTTGACTGTGCTCACCTGGGCAGCTCTCTTGGGGATTTCTCATGCATTGGCACTTAAATAGTGGGTGGTCCTGGAGCCACCTGAAGACTTGACTGGGCTGGATAATATTCACTCATATGTCTGATAACTCAGTCCTCCCCCATACATTTCTTTTTCAGAAGAGTGGGCTGGGGTTTTTACATGGGGTTCAGGGATCAAAGAAGAATGTGCCAAGAGCATGTATTCTAAGGCAGAAGTTGGAAGCCTTTTTATAAGATATTCTTGGATGTCCTAGAACTTCATTTTCACTGTATTCTATTGATCAAGACAAATCATTAAAACCAGCCCGGATTCGAAGAATGGGAAATTAAACTCCACCTTTTGATGGAGGAACAGCATGCATTTGCAAGTAGGGAAGGAATTGATGGTGCCATCTTTGATTTTCATCCACTGTCTGCCTTCTTGCCACTACAATTTGCAGCCCTCCTACATGCAAAATTATATCATTCCCTCCTAAGATCCCCAAAGTGTCCTTTTATTTTAGCATTGAGTCAAACTCCAGGATCTTGTCATCTAATCAGATACAGGTGTAGTTCTTTTTGGTACCACACCTTGAGTATGGTTTTTCTTAATGGGAAGACCTTGAGCCAAAGAGACCAGTTTATTTGCTCTCTGTATGCCCAAGATGCAATGGGGACACAGGGGACCATGGCTACAAGAAACATTCCTGTACAAAAGGGAAGGGATGACACATAGTAGTCACATGAAGCACATGTCACCTGTTGTTTTGAGTGGGTCCAATCTTGCTCCCTGAGAATGATTCACCATGGCTTTTGGCTCTGGATTCTGAGTCACTCTTTCTCTTCTGTAAGAAATAGCTCGTTTGCAACTGAGCAATTTTCTCAGCCTGCTTCCTCATAGAAGTTTGGGGATCCAAAGACTTGTTTTTGTATATGTGTGTGTGTGTGTGTGTGTGTGTGTATGTGTGTGTATATATATATAATGGAATTAGAAGGCATAAATTCTTCTGTTACTTGTTCTTTTGTCATTCCCCCACAAGTGTATGAGAGTTCTCAATGTTCCATATTATCATCAATCGTTTATATGGCCAAACTTTAAAAATGTTCCCAATCTAAGGGTACAAGAATAATATGTCATTGTGGGTTTAATCTGCACTTCTGTGATTACCGTCAATAATAATGAATTTGGGCATCCTTTTTAATATTTGTGGATTATACAGATTTCTTGTTCTGTGAAATGCCTTTATATGTCTTTTGCTTATTTTTCTTTATTGGCATACTTTAATAGTTTTTCAGACGTTCTTTAAATATTCTGGAATATAATCAGTTTTAGGTTTTATGTGTTGAAAATACCTTTTCCTAGTTTGTGGCTTATCTTTTTGCTTTCTTTATCATGTTATTTATTTATTTTTATTTCAATTTTTTGGGGGGAACAGGTGGTGTGGATGAGTTCTTTAGTGGTGATTCCTGAAATTTTGGTGCACTCATCACCTGAGCAGTGTACACTGTATCCAATGTGTTTTATCCCTCACCCGCCTCCTCCCTTCCCCTGAGTCCCCAAAGTCCATTGCATCATTCTTATGCCCTTGTGTCCTCATAGCTTAGCTTCCACTGTGATAAATACAACGTTTGGTTTTCCATTCCTGAATTACTTCACTTAGAATAATGGTCTCCAACTTCATCCAGGTTGCTGGAGAATGCCATTATTTCATTCCTTTTTATGGCTGAGTAGTATTCTGTGATTACACACACACACACACACACACACACATATCTCTCGCATTTTCCTTATCTACTTGTTGATTGATGGGCATTTGGGCTGATTCCATATTTTTGCAATTGCAAATTGTGCTGCTATAAACATGCATGTGCATGTCTTTTTCGTATAATGACTTCCTTTCCTCTGGGTAGATACCCATTGGTGGGATTGCTGGATCAAATGGTAGATCTACTTTTAGTTCTTAAGGAATCTGCACAATTTTCCATAGTGGTTGTACTAGTTCACTTTCTCACCAGCAGTGTAAGTGTTCCCTTTTCACCACATCTATGACAACATCTATTTTTTTTTATTCTTTCTTTTTTTTTTTTTGAGACAGAGTCTCGCCCTCTCAGCAGGCTGGAGTGCAGTGGCATGATCTCTGCTCACTGAAACTTCTGACTCCCTCGTTCAAGAAATTCTCCTGCCTCAGCCTGCCGAGTAGCTGGAACTATAGGCATGCACCACCACACTCAGCTAATTTTTGTATTTTTTTTTTTTCAGTAGAGATGGGATTTAACCATGTTAGCCAGGATGGTCTTGATCTCCTGGCCTTGTGATCCATCTGCCTTGGCCTCCCAAAGTGCTGGGATTACAGGCATGAGCCAATGTGCCTGGCCTTTTGATTTTTTAAATTATGGCCACTATTGTAGGAATAAGGTGGTATCCCATTGTGGTTTTGATTTGCATTTCCCTGATAATTAGTGATGTTGAGCATTTTTTCATATATTTGTTGGCCATTTGTATATCTTCTTTTGAGAATTGTCTATTTATGTCCTTAGCCCACTTTTTGATATTATTATTTGTTTTTTTCTTGCTGATTTGAGTTCCTTGTAGAGTCCAGATATTAGTTGTTTGTCAGATGCATAGTTTGCAAAGATTTTCCCCTACTCTGTGAGTTGTCAGTTTACTCTGATGAATATATCTTTTGGTGTGCAGAAGCTTTCTAGTTTAATTAAGTCCCATCTATTTATCTTTGTTTTTATTGCCTTTACTTTTGGGGTCTTAGTTATGAATTCTTTGCCAAGCTGATGTCTAGAAGAGTTTTTCCAATGTTGTCTTCTAGAATATTTATGGTTTCAGGTCTTAGATTTAAGTCTTTGATCCATCTTGAGTTGATTTTTGTATAAAGTGAGAGATGAAGATCCAGTTTCATTCTTCTACATGTAGCTTGACAATTATTCCAGCACTGTTTGTTGAATATGGTGTCCTTTCCTCTACTTTATGTTTTTGTTTGCTTTGTCAAAGATCAGTTGTTTGCCTTTATTTCTGGGCTCTCTATTCTGTTCTATTGGTCTATGTGCCTATTTTTATACCAGTACTATGCTGTTTTGGTGACTATAGCCTTGTAGTATAGTTTGAAGTCAGGTAATGTGATACCTCCATATTTGTTCCTTTTTTTTTTTTTTTTGAAACAGAGTCTCACTCTGTTGCCCAGACTAGAAT
Organism: Piliocolobus tephrosceles; assembly: GCF_002776525.5. Classification (NCBI taxonomy): domain Eukaryota; kingdom Metazoa; phylum Chordata; class Mammalia; order Primates; family Cercopithecidae; genus Piliocolobus; species Piliocolobus tephrosceles. The sequence goes on from NC_045439.1 coordinate 115,546,242, forward strand.
TCAGTGGTGCAATCTCAGCTCACTGCAACCTCCACCTCCTGGATTCAAGTGATTCTCATGCCTCAGCCTCTGAAGTAGCTGGGGCACAGGTGTGTGTCACCAGTCCTGGCTAATTTTTGTATTTTTCAAAGTAGAGACAGGGTTTCACCATGTTGCCAGGCTGGCAAATTTGTTCTTTTTGCTTAGTTTTGTTTTGGCTATGCAGGCTCTTTTTTGGTTCCATGTAAATTTTAGAATTGTTTTTTCTAGTTCTGTGAAGGATGTTGATGGTGTTTTGATGGAAATTGCATTAATTTGTAGATTGCTTTTGGCAGTATGGTCATTTTCACAATACTGATTCTACCCATCCATAAGCACAAGATGTATTTCCATTTGTTTGTGTCATCTATGATTTCTTTCTTTCTTTCTTTCTTTCTTTCTTTCTTTCTTTCTTTCTTTCTTTCTTTCTTTCTTTCTTTCTTTC